>NW_026047648.1:4487126-4787126 GCF_023864345.2 Schistocerca serialis cubense | reverse complement strand
TTAGTATTTGGTGTTGTGTCGGTAGCTGGGCCGACACCGTGAAGTTGAGATGGCTGAAAATGCACGCTAGACTAACGCAGACGGGCGTGAAGTACTGGAACAGGCTACGTAATTAATGTTATTAAGAAAAGTACGTAGCTGTATTAATACTTATCTTTAATATCATTGTGGTACATCGATCTTGACAATACACAGGAGACTTTAATTACAATCACTGTATGGCTAATGGCGCCTTGCTAGTTCGTAGCCATTACCTTAGCTGATGGCTATTCTGTCTCTCGGCTAATGAGAGAGAAAGGCTTCGTACATCTGGTTGGTAGCTAGGTTCTCGTACAACTGGGCGGTAGCTAGGTTCTCGTACAACTGGGGCGAGTGCTCTCCCGTATCACGAGACCTGCCTTGGTGGTGGCGCTAGGTCTGTGATTACACAGTGGCGACACGCGGGTCCGACATGTACTAAATGGACCGCGGCCGATTTAAGCTACCACCTAGCAAGTGTGGTGTCTGGCGGTGACACCACATTTGGTAATTGTTGGATTGTTATTGGTGTGTATCATGGGTACTGATGTACCATCTTTGATTGGGATACATTTCTGATATTAGTCATGTAAGCTTGGTTTCGTTTGTTTATCTGACAACTTTGGTTTACATGTAGAGTAAGTGAATGTGTGGTTTCTAGGGCTTTGCTTGTGCTATGTGGGTGAAGTGAAATCTGCAACACCATGTTTTAGAGTGGTTGGTTCCTGGTATGCAGGGCTTTGTTGGAGCTATGGAGGTCATGTGAAAATTGTGTTGAGTTTTTGAGTTCTGTTTGGGTTACTAGTACTGAGGTCTTCATTTGAGATATATAGGTTACGGGAAATTTACAACACCAATAGTTTTCATTTTTGTAAACTTTTTTGTTAAATTTTGGGGATTTTGTGTCCTTGATTTTTGGGCAAATATGAGTTTTGTAGTGATGTCATTATTCTTACTGTCGTATATTTAGTTTGTCCTCTTCATTTGGTTGTCCTGTTAGTTTCATTCCACTGCTAGAGTTAAATACTTCACACGTTATTTATGTTTGTTCGCAGGTGTAATGAGTGACGTCGTGATCACCGTATTGTATGTCCTTGAAATAGTGTACACCGTGTTGATGGCATTACTGGTCAAAACAGTCAGGTGGATTAATGGCTTACTGCCAATCTACCTTTTATAATTCAGTAGCAGATCACTTCATGTAAACTGATTTTGTTCTTCAGATATAGTTTGTGTGTATTTCAATTAATTAAAAATAATGCTATGTTCCAAGGACCATTGGTCTCTTTCTATCAAAATGGTGTAGATTACATTGGTTTTACATTCTGTGTCTTTTTGTATTTATGGCTACATACTGGCTATTTACAATTACCAGATAGCCCACTGGCTGAAAAGTAATAATAATGAACATAATGGTCTCTGTCACTGTCCCATTACTGTTACAGAATGTTTACATTTACTGCTAAATAGACAAGCAATCATTTTAGTCTTTTATACTACAAGTTTTTTTTTTAAATATCCGTCTTTAGAGTAGAAGTTGGCTGAAGAAGCAATTTCAGTTCAGATTTAAATTTGTGTAAAGGCTTACAGCAACGAGTTGCCTTTGGTTTTATTCTTGAGTTTCTATTCACCATGAATGCTTTTAAATTGACAAGCGATTTATCATCAGATGGTGCATATTTATTGCATATATGCAGCATTCTGGTGGCTCATGTAGTTATGGCAAGAGAACAAAACGCATACGCACCACATTTGGTGGGAAGTATGTACAGTTCGTGCCTCCAACAACGCTGCAAACACACAATAAATATGGATGTACCCTCTGATGATAGTGATTCAAAACTGGTCTTGGTAAATAAAGATTGAAAAAATACAAAAGCTGACTTCTGCATATATACTGCGCTAGCCACCAAGTGGTGTGTGGTGGAGGGCACTATTTGTGCCAAAGTCCACTTGCAAATCGCACGAGGGCAAAAGCACTGTCTCAACATCTTAATATGAGCTCTAATATCCATTAAGTTAGGGTTCCATACAGACGAGTAATATTCCGAGACTGGATGAACTGTAATATTGTAAGCAATTTCATTTTTCGAAGGACTGCATGGCTTCAGGATTCTGCCAGCAAACTGCTATCTGCACTTTGCCTTACCTGTTACTTGTGCAATAGTCACACCCAGACGGATGTTAGACTTAGACAGCTCACAACACAAAAACGCAACGCATGGAGACGTGGCCATTCTCTGGCTGCCGAGCCGAGACCTGGAGCATCTTGCAATGCTGCTCACATTCTGGCCAGATGCTGGTCAGGTATGTGTGTCTGAGTTGTGTTTACGACACTGCCACCCAACGAAACTGGTCTTGCGAATTTTTGTGTGGTGGTGGTGGGCAGGGGGACGGGGTGGAGGCAGAGGGGAAGGTTTGCACTGCTCACATGGAAAAATCTATCCTAGTATGTGTTAATTAAGAAGTACCAACCTAATCGTGGATCTGCCATTATACATTTATCATTGAGTTAACATAGCGGAATTAAAAAATAATTTGAAAGTGATCAGTGAAATCAAAATATTGTGTGACTGGCTCTGCATGGGATCTGAGCCCTGTCACATTCATCTTTTTTTGTTGTAATAGTTTTGGTTACAGTGACGCAAAACTTCAGAAAGAGTACACGAGACGAAAGCTCCTTGTATAAAGGGCAGTCAAATGAATACGAGACTGATGGAAAAAAGTGGGTTAACTGTTCAGTATTTCAAAAGTAATCACCATAGCCGTGAATACATCTATGCTGCTGTGAGACAAGATGGTCAATCGCTTCACAGAAAAATGTTTGCGGCTGCCTACAGAACCAGGATTGTACCTGTGTGTGCACCTACTGGTGTGATCCAAATGAATGGCCAACACTGCTCCTTTAGGACTTCAAAAATATGGAAATCACATGAGGAGAGATTGGGACTATATGGAGGTTGTGTGAGGCTTCCCAGACAAAACTCTTAGATTAGATTAGTTTCTCGTTCCATAGATCTATGCTCTGAGGAGATCCTCGTGGATGTGGAACATGTTAACTTTGTTTTTTATTTTTAGCTGAAATAACAATACTAATAGTATGAATATATACAATACATCATTTGTTTCTATTAAAAAATTCGTCTATGGAGTAGAAGGAGTTGGCCGCTAGTAAGTCTTTCAGGCTCCTTTTAAATTGATCTTTATTTGTAACTAAATTTTTTATGTTTGCTGGCAAATTATTGAAGATGATTGTTCCTGAGTAGTGGACCCCTTTTTGAACTAAAGTAAGTGCTTTTAAGTCCTTGTGCAGATCGTTTTTGTTCCCGGTATTGTATATATGAACTGAGCTGTTTGTTGGAAAAAGAGATACATTATTTAGGACAAATTTCATTAAGGAGTAAATATACTGAGAGGCAGTAGTTAGTATACCCAATTCTTTGAAGAGGTTTCTGCAGGAGGTCCGTGAATTTACTCCACAAATAATACGTATTGCACGCTTTTGGACTCTGAAAACTTTTGTTTGACTTCAAGAGTTACCCCAAAATATTATACCGTATGACATTGTGGAATGAAAGTAGGCAAAGTATGCAAGCTTTTTCATTTTTATGTCGCCTATGTCTGCTAACACTCTAATTGCAAATACAGATTTGTTAAGGCGTTTCTGCAGTTCTGTGGTGTGCTCCTCCCAGCTGAGTTTATTATCAAGTTGTAATCCCAGGAATTTAAAACTGTCAACCTCTTCTATCTGCTCTTCTTCATACTTTATGCATATGCTGGGTGGAAACCTCTTAGAGGTTCTGAATTGCATGTAGTGAGTCTTTTCAAAGTTTAATGTCAATGAGTTGGCTTTAAACCATTTATTAATATCCATGAAAATATCATTAGCAGATCTTTCTAGAACTACACTCGACATACTATTTATTGCAATACTTGTGTCATCTGCAAACAAAACGAACTCTGCTTCTGGCAGTGTAACTGATGAGAGATCATTAATGTACACAAGAAAAAGCAATGGCCCTAAGATGGATCCTTGTGGGACACCACATGTAATTTCTTCACATTCTGATGATGACTGATGACTTAATTCACTAGTCCCTTGCACTGACACCCTTTGTTTCCTGTTAGCTAGGTATGACTTGAACCATTTTGCAGCACTGCCCGTGACACCATGGAATTCTAATTTATTTAAAAGGATGTTCTGGTTCACACAATCAAATGCCTTTGACAAATCACAGAAAATACCTGCTGCTTGTAACTTGTTATTTAATGAATTAAGTACACTTTCGTTGTAGGTGTAAATAGCCTTCTCGATATCAGAACCCTTCAGAAATCCACACCGTGTTCTTGATAATATGTTGTTTGTGGTCAGATGGTTGAGAAGCTGCCTGTACATTACTTTTTCTAAAATTTTTGAGAATGCTGGCAAAAGTGAAATCGGTCTGTAGTTTGATGGTATTTCTTTATCCCCTTCCTTGAATAGAGGCTTAACGTCTGCATATTTTAGCCAGTCAGGAAATGTCCCAGTTATAATTGACTGGTTACGCAAGTAACTTAGAATTGTACTAAACTCACAAGAACATGCCTTAATTAAATTTGTTGATATTTCATCATAACCACTAGAATGCTTTGTTTTCAAAGATTTTATTATGGAAGTTATTTCTTTTGGTGAAGTGAGTGACATATTCATGTAGCTGAAGCTATTTGTAAAGGCTAGTTTCAGATATTCAAGGGTATTATTTACTGATCCTGACAATCCTATTCTATCAGTAACGGATATAAAGTACTTGTTAAATAGATTTGCCACACTATGCCCATCGGTTACTAATGTGTCATCTACCCTTAGTGCTATTTGCTCCTGTTCCTTTCTGGTTCTACCAGTCTCCTCTTTCACTATATCCCATATTGTTTTTATTTTGGTCCCTGACATTGCTATCTTCTTCTTGTAGTGCATTTGCTTAGATGTCTGAATTACTTTTTTTAATATTTTACAGTATTCCTTGTATTTAGCTAAATCATCAGTATTGGAGCTATTCTTGGTCGACAGATACATTTTCGTTTTTGTCTTACAGGAAATCTTTATTCCTTGTGTAATCCATGCTTTTATTATAGACTTCTGTTTACTTTGAGTAACTTTTAGAGGAAAACAGTTTTCAAACATGGTACTGACATTGTTCATGAATGTATTATATTTTTCATTCATGTCATGGGCACTATAAACATCTTTCCAGTTCATATCTTTGAGCAGTTTTCTTAAACACTCAATTTTTGGTTGACTGACTACTCTCCTGTACTCAGACTTAGCAGTCTTTATGATCTGCTCAGAATTTACATCTAAAACAAGGAGCTGCATGTCATGATCTGATAGTCCATTTATTACAGGTTTTATGATATGATTCTGTTCCTTTGATTTGTCTATAAAAATGTTATCAATGACTGTCCTTGAGGATTTTGTGATCCTAGTTGGAAAGTTTACAGTGTGAGTTAGATTGAAGGACAACATTACTAACTGCAGTAAATGTTTACTGGAAGATTGCATTAGAAAATCTGTATTAAAGTCACCAGCAATCAAAATTTCTTTGTTTCTTCCTGTTAAATAACCAAAAAGACCTTCTAGATGATTTATGAATAGACTATAATTTCCTGCAGGTGCTCGGTAAATAGTTACTATTATATAGTTTAAGCAACCAGCCAATAAAACTCCTGCCAGTGTTGTATAGAGTATGCTGTAAAAGTTTCGAAGGGAAACACTTACATGTTCTCCATAAAGCCCCAATTTCTCCCCATGTGATTTCCATATTTTTAGAGTCCTGAAGAAACACATTCACCGCTCTGCCATTGCCTCAGGTAAAGAAGTGCGTGCCTGGTAACTGCATACATTTCATTTTTCCACAAAGGCGTGGCAATTACAGTGGAATAACTGTGTTAACAACTATGGCAGGTACTTCCGTATTATCAATAGTTTACTTTTTTTTCACCTTTTTCATATTAATTTGACAGCCCTTCTATGCTACTCTCTCTTAAGTTTGCTTTTGTATATCACTTTTTGTAGGTACACTTACTGAATGAGAAAAGATATTCATATAGGAATGAGATCTACACAGGTTACATTTGTTGTTAATTGTAAATTATAAGGTGAATCAACAATTAGTTAGTTATTTCAAGGCACTCTAATGACAGGAGATAATAGCTATTGAGATCAGTAATGACGTAGGTATGTAGCAGAATGAATGAGGTCGTAAGAATGAATGATCAGTATGAATGAGTTAATATTTAAATTAATATAAGAAGGTAAGTTACTGTGAAGTAGTTGATGGAGACACATTATTTGAGGAAAATATTATTGATGTTTTATGAGAATGGAACTGCCAAATGGCCCCACGTATGTGATATATTAATGTTTGATGAGGAATATGTTTAATGTATAAGAATATACAGGGTGATTCAAAAAGAATACCACAACTTCAGGAATTTAAAACTCTGCAACGACAAAAGGCAGAGCTAAGCACTATCTGTCGGCGAATTAAGGGAGCTATAAAGTTTCATTTAGTTGTACATTTGTTCGCTTGAGGCGCTGTTGACTAGGCGTCAGCGTCAGTTGATGATAAGATGGCGACCGCTCAAATGGAAACAGATGAATCTTTCGTTTCAAAGATTGTGTTTAGTGAATGAAGCAACTTTCCACACTAACGGGAAAGTCAACCGTCACAATGTCTGTATATGGGGCACTGAGAATCCGCGGGAAACAACTCAGTATGAACGTGACTCGCCTAAGGTGAACGTTTTCTGTGCCATTTCAACCAGTAAAGTTTTTGGTCCCTTTCTCTTCGAAGGTGCTACTGTAACTGGACTACAGTATCTGGAGATGTTAGAGAATTGGCTGTTCCCTCAGCTCGAACAAGAAGCACAACAATTCATATTTCAGCAGGATGGAGCGCCACCACATTGGCACTTATCTGTCCGTAACTACCTGAACGTCAGCTACCCGAGGCGATGGATCGGCCGCCAGGCAGCCCGTGACAGAGCACTTCATCACTGGCCTCCAACAAACCCTGATCTTACCCCCTGCGATTTTTTCTTATGGGGGTATGTTAAGGATATGGTGTTTCGGCCACCTCTCCCAGCCACCATTGATGATTTGAAACGAGAAATAACAGCAGCTATCCAAACTGTTACGCCTGATATGCTACAGAGAGTGTGGAACATCGGGTTGATATTGCTCGAGTGTCTGGAGGGGGCCATATTGAACATCTCTGAACTTGTTTTTGAGTGAAAAAAAACCTTTTTAAATACTCTTTGTAATTATGTATAACAGAAGGTTATATTATGTTTCTTTCATTAAATACACATTTTTAAAGTTGTGGTATTCTTTTTGAATCACCCTGTATATATTATGATGAATATGTGAGTAAGGAATGAGTGAGAATGTTTTGGTAATATTGTGCTACATAGAGAAGTGAGTAAACAGTCTACATCTTTAAGATTACGTAAGAATTTCAGTTTGAAAGAAAAGATTTGTGATGAGTTAGAACACGTGAGTACAAGACGTTAAATGTTAATCTATTTTCAGTGCTCTTGAAAATGAACGAATGCAAGAAAAGCAGAGTGAACATAATGATGATTACAGCTGTTGAAAGAAATGTAATAAGAATGTAACTTGGAAACACATTAGCTTTAATTTATTTCAGAAGTGTAACTTGTTAACCTTTCGTTAAGTTTTGTTAAGCCACTGTGTGGAAGAAAACATTTATAGTTCGTGTTCAGACAGGAGAATGATATTTTAAGGAACTTAAGTTGAGATACAGTTTTTACACAGCCCTCATGTGAATACATTTATATAAAACATTTTTTTTACGAAAGTGAAATTTAGTGCCATGTTAGCCTTTATTACACTTACACACTACAGAAAACCCTGAGGAAGCAAAAGACAGGAGAGTTATTAAGGCCGTTTTTGCGACTCGTACAACACCTCCACTTAAGCGAACAGATGACAAAATTACATCTACTTTGAAGACAACATTTGACTTTTCAGGCTATGCAAGGTAAGTGCAAAGGAGCAGTGACCACCCGTGCAGCGGACACTGAGAAATCGACATTTTACTGTCAATTATAGTACTATGTTCTTTATGTTTTATAGAAAGAAATGAAATATATACACAACATACATGACGTTTAACCTTCACTAAAGTAGAAGAAAGTTCATGGTTGAACCCTTGAGAGGAAATTTGATATGTTATTATGAGAGAGACAATCTCTGTGAGATATATTTTCCATTTGTATAGACGGTATCCACATGAAGTGGAGATATCGAGGAAGTACTGAGCAGCTATATGATTTACTCATGCAAGGATTTGTTAGGGTATAATAGGCTACACTTAGTCATATGAACAGTCAGAACACAAACAGGGAATCTGTAATGATGTTACACTACACAGACTTGACTTGACGTAAGGACACTTACATTTACCCATGATTTGGTAAATTGTAAGCACCTCCTTTCACACACCCCTTGAAGGTGATGCAAACGTTATAATGTATTGTGTTCTCTTTTTATGTAGTAGCTGTAGGATTTGGTAGTTTATAGGTAGTGAGTAGTTTCTTCCAGTCCATCTTTCTTTCTATCTCCATTATATTACCACCTCCTGCAGGTGGGTATTGTTTGTTTATGGAATGTAAGAATATATTGCGTGACAGTAAACTTTCAGGTATGAATAAAAATACATGGATATTGGTGGCATTACAAGCCTGGTCAACCACTAGCCAAGATATGGAATCAAAACAAAGAAATAAATAATAAATGAAGGAAAGCCCGTGCTTTAAATGTTAAGTCTGATATCCCTTGGCACGCCCAAACCCGAATTAAAAAAAAAAAAATTAATACCCCAATAAAAGAAAGCCAATGGGACTTAGTATAATTTTTGTAGTGTAAATATTTCACATGCATATTCTTGTAAATTTATGTGTGTTAAAACTTTGCACATTGTCAACATATTTTGAAATCGGACCACGAAAATGTAAGCTTTCATAATTAACTATGTAAACATGCTGGGACACAGTGAACTTTGTTAAAATGTAAATATGGCAAAAAGTGTTGCAAACTGTGTTAAACTGTGAACGTTATAAACGACGAATTTTGTGTTATTTGTGAAACTTATGGTGCACAAACCAAATAACTGTTTGTAAACCGATATAAACTGCAATTTACTTCGACGATAATGAGGATTTTCACACTGCAATTGAACGTTTGTTGGCGAGTGTAAACAACGTGGTGAAACACCTACCTTTGCGAACTTCGACGCCATTGTTCCTGGCCAGCCTTCAGATGCTTTGGAGACAATAAACTCAGCACCTGTCGTAGGCGATGTGGAGGCTAAAACCTACATCGACCACATATGCCCCGGGGACAATAGTCATGAAAACGCACAAGGACCTGGAGTGTTGTGTCGTAACAGAAGACATAGACATTGCTTCAGATCACGCACACGCTCAATCTTATGGTGTCTCCGGACTTAACACGCCAATTATGCGGGAATAACAACTTGTAATGAACACTATGTGAAAGTGAATACTGTTCAAGACTGTCATAACACGGCGATTTTGAAACTGCCGCACGCGAAATTCAGTGATGCTATTGCGCATGCGCAAAGACTACATGCTGCCAGAGATTTATTGGGAAACCAACGCTGGAAGCGCACAAAATGAACTGCACTGGCGAGCAGCTTGCTCAAACACACACTATGTAAATATATGTATATTAATTTTGTAAAAGGGATCCCAACTGTAATAATTGTATGTAGTATATAGATTTAGAAAGCGCGGGCCTTTCCTATGAAAATATGTATATATTGACATTTAGGAATATCTATTATATTGTTTACTAGCCTGCCACGCTAAATGTTTTAGCGTGACAGTCGAGGGGGCGATGTAGCGGGACTTTGAATTTCGCCGCGCTACACTCCTTCCCTCAGATAAAAAATATCCCGTCGCAGCAGTATGAGCGCTCGACCGCAGAGAAAATACTAAAATTGTAACTTTTTTTGTTTTCTATCCGTTTCTTGTTTGTCTCTTGATAGCCGAAGCTTAAGGCAGACGTTAAAAAAAAAAACTTTTTAGGTAGTCTTGATCTGATTTTAATGTGTAGACATATTGTGGAAGTTGTTAAGAAATTCGGAGGATGGAAGTAGCAAAGTAAATTAAATTGCATACAGTATCAAGATGATTTTAATTGGTATAAATTAGTGATTCCTGGACGATTGCAAGATTTTGGAGCCGACTTTTCACGCTGAAATGAAGGAGATTTTTGAAGACCTGGACACCGCACGAAAGAAGACAAGTTAACCTGGTAAAGGATGATCTCTCATCTACGCCACTTCCCCCTGTCAGTTACATTTTGTTATTCTCTGTTTCTTTTCAATAAGTTTTGTAGTGGAAATTGGTTTAACTTTTGCTCAAAAACGCCACAAGGACCACCCCAACTATAGCTTTTCTGTAATACGAAGTGCGATTTGCATTTCATTCTTTCCTTTTTTCACGGTCATTTACGATTTTAAAACCCCCTTTTTATTCACTATTTCTTCCCACATTTTCAACCTTTTCTTTTCTTCTTTTTTTATTAACCACTACAGATTATAAGGCTCACATACTTAAAACATGTACCGGTACTGCTAATGAGATTTTAATGCAACATTTTGGTTTACTTGAAAATACATTATGGATTTAAAATGCTTTCTGAGAGATACCAGATGACACTGTGGTTAGTTTATTTGACAGCTACACGATTATACTGTATTATTTTGGAAAGTAACTTTTGTGGTTTAGCTACAATGAGACAGCCTTTTTCATAGCACAACAATACATTACATTATGGTACTTTCTTGATCACGGTAGGGTACGTAATAACTACGATATCTATACGCAAAGCATTCCACTTTCGTTTATGATGAGGTAAGTACATTGACTTCTGCTGAACTTTGCTTACAGAGGACGATAACTACGACACTTCCACACAATTATCTTAAAGCAAGACGCACATTTAGCGCTACAGGACACGCATTCGAGTGATTAATTTTGTACTTAAAACATTTATTTTTAAAGGTTTTTGGATTAAAATGATACAAAGAAAGTTTTCCGTGATACATTTCATTCCATTGCTGTAATCTGTACCACCTGAGGGTATCATTACATTAATCCTCAGGGGGGTACACGTTTAGTTTGTGTACCATGTGTTTGGCAAGCATGAGGAGCCCTAGCTAATATGGTATTTGCTTATACAACTTTACACATCGGTACCATATTTCTCTAACACAGAATTACACAGCTAGCTGATTATTTAACAGAGAAACAAACATTTTTTTTACTACGTCAGTGACAGATGTTTACATAATTACATAGTTCGATAACTTCACACTTATGAAATTGTATTTTGTCTGTACTTTGTGAACTGTTCATATATTTTTCGGAACCATTGTGATTCTATGAGAGCTTCGAATGATATATTTGGTATGAGATCATGATTTTTTAAAGTACGTTTGAGGTAGATTACACTATTGAAATGAGCAGAGAATATGTTTTAGGGTTTGAAATTATTCCAGAAAGCTACGACGTTTTTGAGGCTTGGCTGAGTTTTTATGATATTATAACGATGACAATGTGTATTAAGCTGTTGAGGTATGTTTATGATCAATAAGCTGATGCTATATGAGGAATTTGATTATGCTACGTAGTTATTATAATGAAATATTGAAGAAGTGTCGATGAATATGTGTAATAAGGTAAGGAATAATGAGTAGTGGTTAGGGACTCTGACTTGTGAAAAAGGATGTTGGAAACCAACAATCATACTTTAAGAGTTATGAAATGTGTGAATGTATTACAATGCTGACGAAAATTTTTTGTACACTGTTATATTTATAGGATTTTGTTTCTACACATTTGCAAAGCAAATTCTCGACCTGTGAAATTTTTTATACGAGACTGCCACTGTAGTGCAAACTGGTGTTCTAAATATTTCGGTAAGAAAGTTAAGCGACCTTCACGTAATGCGTCGTGGGCACCCAGCAGCGGGACAGTCACCTGGAAAAAAAGCCATTAGTGTGTGCCTTTCAGAGGCACAGGTGCAGAAAAAAAAAGAGGCCATTATCCTCACTATTGACATTCCTTTGTAGAAAGCATCGCAAATACGACACGCTCAAACTTGAAAACATAATTACACTGTGGAGCTCTTAATTTATGATATTTGCTGAAATGCCTAATGAAATGATGAGAAACATTTTTACATCTATTGTCTTTCTAGTTGAGACATTGCTCAATTTGTTTAATATCTAGTTTCTAGCTCCACTGTAGCATTGGTTAAAATAAAATTTAATAGATGTACTAACAAATATTTTCTGTCTACAGATCCAGTAAATAATAATTTTATGATATACTTCCAAAAAAAGCACAAAAAGACATTTCCCTTCACAGGAACTGCATACATAATTTTCTTTTCAAGTACTTGGTAATTTATTTCATAGTATAAGTTTTTGTGGTGCACCACTTTAATTACATAGACATTAAGATGTTAATATACATTTCCCTGATCTGCATTGTTGTCTTTAGTGTACTATTTTTTCTGCCTGTGGGTTTGTCATGTTTAGATATAAGTTATTACATTTACTGCTGCTTGCTTTGCCAATTTCCATTTTTTTGTAATTGCTGTTTGTGTTAATTGTTTTGTGCTGCTGCATTGCCTTGCCCCTTAGTTTAGCATCTGAGCTCGGTAGATTTAAGTTAGCTTAAGAGGGGGTAGACTATATAAGAAACTAACTGTGATGAATTGGAAGAAATGCATTGAGAACCTATAAGAAAATGGTTTGGCCAAAAAAGTAGTGTACAGTGGAGAAAAACTATTTTTGAAAGAGGATGTGAACAGAATACAGAAAGCATGCTTGGATAGGATTTTTTTGAGTGGAAACAAATGTTGAAATAAGACGAAAGATCTATGGAATGAAGTTTTGTGTTGGACTGCAGTACCAAATGTTACACTGAAAACAAACCCTGCCCTTTCCTCTTGTGTTATTCTGCTATGTGTTCGTGCACCCTTGTGTATTTGTGTTTTTCCTGCCTTTGTGTGTTTAGCTGATGAGAGTTATGTTGTAGAATTTTTCTAATACTATGTTATTTACTTTGTAAAGATATTTAGACATTATTTATATGTTCTGTTTTGTTACTCGTGTGTGAAGTTGATGTTTCAAAAGTTATTCTGATCTTTTATGTATGTACTTATGTCATAATTCCTGTAACATTGATGTATATGTTAGTTTGATTCTTTTGTAAAGCCTGTATTACTATAAATGTCATCTGTATTGTTATGTTCTTTAATGATGTATTTTCTACCTTTGTTATTGTATTCTTATGTTATAAAATTGTAATTGACACCAGTTCATCAAATTAAGTAACTTGCAAGCATTCATTTCACTGCACACATTTCTGTTGGTCAGAGTATATTAAAAGTGTGTGAGAAGTTGGAACTGTTAGTGCTCACACGTGTTGATAATTCAACAAGGGACTGCATTGATAATATTATTACTAACTACATATTTGACAGTGGAAATAAGCACAAATACTGCTTGGACTTGGGTATATCAGATCACTCAGCTCTGTTTATTGAGCTCCCAAAAGCAAATAACCTAAAGCCTCCAGAAGTATGTATAAAAAGGGATCTCAGTAAAAGCAAAATGGATTTATTCCACAGTAAATTAAGTATAATAAGCTGGCCAGTAGACTACAATAGTTCAAGCTCGATAAACTATGACAAGTTCATAAATTGTTTCTTAGAGGTATTTAATGAATCATTTCCTCGTAGATATATACAAAAGAAGGTTAATGGTAAACTCAAATGGATTACAACAGGAATAAAGATCTCTAGTGCCAGAAAGAGAGAGCTCCACAATGAGTTAAAATCAGACAGAAATCCAGATTTTATTATTTATGTCAAACAGTATAAAGCTGTATTTAGGAAAGTTGTAGCGGCAGCTAAAAAAATGGCAAATAATAAATACATACGAGAACACAGAAATAAGACAAAAGCAGTGTGGTCAGTTGTTCAGTCTGAACTAGGAGCCAAAGTAAAAATTCATGAGATTTTGAAAATTAGACATGAAAATGAAATTATAGTAAACCCTGTTCAGATGTCAAGTTGTTTCAATGAATTCTTCCTAAACATAGTAAGATCGGATGTGGATATGACATTCTATCAGGGCATCACAAATTTGGAAAACAGCCAGAACACATCTTTTAAACAATTTGAAAAAATAACCCAAAGGGATGTGGAAAAGGAAATATTGTCTCTAAAAAACAAAACCTCACATGGGTGGGATGAAATAACAACATCTGTAATCAAGTATGTGTACGATATTATTTCCCAACCACTGTCAACTATTATAAATCAATCTTATGAACAGGGATGCTTTCCAGAGGTATTGAAATATGGTGGGATCAAACCTCTATTCAAGAAAGGATCGACAGAAGATATGGGGAATTACTGCCCCTATCTCTCTCTTGCCGGTCTTCTCTAAAGTGTTTGAAAAGATTGCAGCAAAACAAATTAATAACTTTCTTACTGTAAATGATATAATTTTTAAAAACCAGTTCGGATTCCAACAGGGTAAAAGCACTGCGAATGCTATAAATGAGTTTATCCAAAAAATATGCTCCACGTTAGATAAAGGTAGAAAGGTCACAGGTATATTCTGTGATCTGACTAAACCTTTTGATTCAGTGAACCATGCATTACTCCTCCACAAATTACAGATGTATGGAATCAGACACACTGCTTTAAAATGGTTTAGCTCTTACCTGTCAGGTAGGAAACAGAGTAATTTTAATTTCAAATGGAACCAATTATTCATCAGACTGGAAAACAGTTCCCCAAGGAGTCCCACAAGGTTCGATATTGGGTCCCTATCTGTTTCTTTTTTACGTAAATGACCTACCACTTGCTATTGATGTTCATTCAGTCTTATTTGCTGATGATTCATCAGTTCTAATTGAAAATGAGGTATCTGAAAATATTCCAGAAAAAGCCAACAATACTTTAGAAAAACTCGAATCTTGGTTCTATCAAAATGGACTAAAACTAAATGTAACTAAAACCAAAATGCAATTTGAAGCTAAATCAGTAGAAAGGAGTGAAATAAAGATAACTTGCCATGATCAGGATATCACAGAAGCAAACCACGTGAAGTTCTTAGGCCTAAATCTTGACAAAAATTTAAATTGGAAGGTACACATAGATTACTTAGCAAATAAACTGAACAACTTAGCATTTGCAATGTGTATTTTGTCAGGTGCTACAAACATGGATACCAGAAAGATTGACAAAAATTTAAATTGGAAGGTACACGTAGATTACTTAGCAAATAAACTGAACAACTTAGCATTTGCAATGTGTATTTTGTCAGGTGCTACAAACATGGATACCAGAAAGATTGACAAAAATTTAAATTGAAAGGTACACATAGATTACTTGGCAAATAAACTGAACAACTTAGCATTTGCAATGTGTATTTTGTCAGGTGCTACAAACATGGATACCAGAAAGATAGTTTATCACTGCTACTTTGAGTCAGTTATTCGTTATGGCATAATCTTCTGGGGAAATTCAGCAAATGTCACTAGGCTCCTAGTATTACAAAAGAAAGTAATTAGAAACATGTGTGTTGCAAAAAAACGGGAATCCTGTCGACCACTGTTAAAAAATTTAAAAGTACTGTCTATCCCCTCACTTTACATATACACTCCTGGAAATTGAAATAAGAACACCGTGAATTCATTGTCCCAGGAAGGGGAAACTTTATTGAAACATTCCTGGGGTCAGATACATCACATGATCACACTGACAGAACCACAGGCACATAGACACAGGCAACAGAGCATGCACAATGTCGGCACTAGTACAGTGTATATCCACCTTTCGCAGCAATGCAGGCTGCTATTCTCCCATGGAGACGATCGTAGAGATGCTGGATGTAGTCCTGTGGAACGGCTTGCCATGCCATTTCCACCTGGCGCCCCAGTTGGATCAGCGTTCGTGCTGGACGTGCAGACCGCGTGAGACGACGCTTCATCCAGTCCCAAACATGCTCAATGGGGGGACAGATCCGGAGATCTTGCTGGCCAGGGTAGTTGACTTACACCTTCTAGAGCACGTTGGGTGGCACGGGATACATGCGGACGTGAATTGTCCTGTTGGAACAGCAAGTTCCCTTGCCGGTCTAGGAATGGTAGAACGATGGGTTCGATGACGGTTTGGATGTACCGTGCACTATTCAGTGTCCCCTCGACGATCACCAGTGGTGTACGGCCAGTGTAGGAGATCGCTCCCCACACCATGATGCCGGGTGTTGGCCCTGTGTGCCTCGGTCGTATGCAGTCCTGATTATGGCGCTCACCTGCACGGCGCCAAACACGCATACGACCATCATTGGCACCAAGGCAGAAGCGACTCTCATCGCTGAAGATGACACGTCTCCATTCGTCCCTCCATTCACGCCTGTCGCGACACCACTGGAGGTGGGCTGCACGATGTTGGGGCGCGAGCGGAAGACGGCCTAACGGTGTGCGGGACCGTAGCACAGCTTCATGGAGACGGTTGCGAATGGTCCTCGCCGATACCCCAGGAGCAACAGTGTCCCTAATTTGCTGGGAAGTGGCGGTGCGGTCCCCTACGGCACTGCGTAGGATCCTACGGTCTTGGCGTGCATCCGTGCGTCGCTACGGTCCGGTCCCAGGTCGACGGGCACGTGCACCTTCCGCCGACCACTGGCGACAACATCGATGCACTGTGGAGACCTCACGCCCCACGTGTTGAGCAATTCGGCGGTACGTCCACCCGGCCTCCCGCATGCCCACTATACGCCGTCGCTCAAAGTCCGTCAACTGCACATACGGTTCACGTCCACGCTGTCGCGGCATGTTACCAGTGTTAAAAACTGCGATGGAGCTCCGTATGCCACGGCAAACTGGCTGACACTGACGGCGGCGGTGCACAAATGCTGCGCAGCTAGCGCCATTCGAAGGCCAACACCGCGGTTCCTGGTGTGTCCGCTGTGCCATGCGTGTGATCATTGCTTGTACAGCCCTCTCGCAGTGTCCGGAGCAAGTATGGTGGGTCTGACACACCGGTGTCAATGTGTTCTTTTTTCCATTTCCAGGAGTGTATGAGATGGTGGTGTTCCTATATAGAAATCAACATACACTAGACAATTTCCGTTTTGACCACAACTACAGCACTCGCCACAGAGATAACTTCAAACTTCCAACACATTGTTTAAAACTTTATGCCCAAACGCCAGAGTATATGGGGTTAAAAATTTTCAATAAAATAAAAGGCAGTAATATATTTAAAATGGAGATTGGTTCACTGAAAAGATTGCTCTTTACTCTCCTGGTGGAAAAGTGTTATTATTCTGTCGATGAATTCATTGAGGACAGCTTCACAATCTGAACACAGGGATTGTAATACATTTATTATTTTATGTACATGTGTAGCTGTAACTTAGAAATGTAAAATATAATGTAAACTTTTGTATTTCTCTTAAAAAAAGTGAAAAAAGTTTCTTTTGTAAATCTTGACATGTCTCCTGTACATCAAATCAAATGATTTGAAAATTGTATGTAATGAGATGAATAAACCACATAACATAACTGGTTAACAGCATTGCTGGCTCTAAGAACAATTCCAAAAACTTTGTGAGTGCACAAGTGGTGGTTTACGGACTTGCTATATTGTCCGCAAGACTCTTCGATGGTGATTGTGCACCTGCACAGTTGCGACAGATGGCTGCTAGCCGTTTCTACAAGGACTACAGTGGGTCTGCATCCGTGATGGCCCACCAATACCATAATCTCTACCAGGAATACAGTGGCTCTGCTCTGTGATGACCTACCCACCAATATTCTTCAAAACTTCGACTGACTCTGCTGTGGGTTTGCTCTGTTGTGGCCCATTACCTATCTGCATGTCAAGAGTCAACACTGTCTTTCCATTGGAAGGACAACACTACTTCAAGACTACATGGAAATCCACTACTTCCGTGTGCATTTCCTTTTACTGCTCAGACTTCGAGGAGAAAAAAAAAAAAAACACTGCAATTTTACTGTAATGAATGGTCAGGACTGTCTTTATGGACTGTGAGAAAATTTTAGGTTTTGACCAACATTGTATCAATAAGTGTGTGCATTTGATATCTTTGTTATTGTAATTATGAAAAATTTTTTCAAATCTGTATTGGCCACTACCCAAAACAATTTGTAAAATTTATTGTGGGGAGCATGGGGGCTATGTAAGTAGGGTGTTTAGGTTTTTATATTGGTAACGCCACGTAGCGCTCTGTATGAAAATCACTGTACAGTCTGTGGCTGTGTGGCATTGTTGTAATATTCGCTATTGTATTGTTGGGCTGTTGGCTGTCAAAGCGCGTAGCGTTGCGCAGTTTGAGGTGAGCCGCCAACAGTGGTGGATGTGGGGAAGTGAGATGGCGGATTTTTGAGAGCGGGTGATCTGGACGTGTGTCCATCAGAAACAGTACATTTGTAAGAAGGGATGTCATGAACTGCTATATATATATTATGACTTTTGAACACTATTAAGGTAAATACATTGTTTGTTCTCTATCAAAATCTTTCATTTGCTAACTATGCCTATCAGTAGTTAGTGCCTTCAGTAGTTTGAATCTTTTATTTAGCTAACAGTATTGGCGCTCGCTGTATTGCAGTAGTTTGGGTAACAAAGATTTTTGTGAGTATTGATTTGTGAAAGGTATAAGTTAATTTAGTCAGGGCCATTCTCTTGTAGGGATTATTGAAAGTCAGATTGCGTTGTGCTAAAAAATATTGTGTGTCAGTTTAAGCACAGTCATGTATAATTTTTCTAAGGGGACGTTTCAAAGTCTGAGCGTATTTCGCCTGTCTCATACATCTTGCTCACTAAATAGTAGAGTTTTGTCAGGACTGGCTCTCCCAAGGCTGTCATTAGTTCTAATGGGATGTTGTCTAGTCCCGGGGCCTTGTTTCGACTTAGATCTTTCGGTGCTCTGTCGAACTCTTCACGCAGTATCATACCTCCAATTTCATCTTCATCTACATCCTCTTCCATTTCGATAATATTGTCCTCAAGTACATCACCGTTGTATAGACCCTCTATATACTCCTTCCACCTTTCCGCTTTCCCTTATTTGCTTAGAACTGGGTTTCCATCTGAGCTTTTGATATTCATACAAGTGGCTCTCTTTTCTCCGAAGGTCTCTTTAATTTTCCTGTAGGCAGGAATAATTTCTTTACCCCTAGTGAGATAAGCCTCTACATCCTTACATTTGTCCTCTAGCCATCCCTGCTTAGCCATTTTGCACTTCCTGTCGATCTCATTTTTGAGACGTTTGTATTCCTTTTTGCCTGCTTCATTTACTGCATTTTTATATTTTCTCCTTTCATCAATTAAATTCAATAGTTCTTCTGTTACCCAAGGATTTCTACCAGCCCTCTTGTTTTTACCTACTTGATTCTCTGCTGCCTTCACTACTTGATCCCTCAAAGCTACCCATTCTTCTTCTACTGTATTTCTTTCCACCATTATTTTAAATTGTTCCCTTATGGTCTCCCTGAAACTGTACAACCTCTGGTTTAGTCAGTTTATCCAGGTCCCATCTCCTTAAATTACCACCGTTTTGTAGTTTCTTCAGTTTTAATCTACAGTTCATAACCAATAGATTGTGGTCAGAGTCCACATCTGCCCCTGGAAATGTCTTACAATTTAAAACCTAGTTCCTAAATCTCTGTCTTACCATTATGGAATCTATCTGAAACCTGTCAGTAGCTCCAGGATTCTTCCATGTATACAACCTTCTTTTATGATTCTTGAACCAAGTGTTAGCTATGATTAAGCTGTGCTCTGTGCAAAATTCTACCAGGCTGTTTCCTCTTTCATTTCTTAGCCCCAATCCATATTCACCTACTACGTTTCCTTCTCTCCCTTTTCCTACTACCAAATTCCAGTCACCCATGACTATTAAATTTTCGTCTCCCTATACTATCTGAATAATTTCTTTTGTCTCATCATACCTTTCGTCAACCTCTTCGTCATCTGCGGAGCTAGTTGGTATATGAACTTTTACTATTGAGTTAGGTGTGGGCTTCGTATTTTAAGGAACCATTTGCACTCGAGCACAGACAATATTTAATTTAGTTAACTTAGATTATATGTATCGATTTTTTAAGACAAGAGAATGCAAAATAAAGCAATTAACACCGCTCTCTTGTCACAGCCAGTAGGCATCAACACTCTCATGTCATTCGTTGTCCTAGAAGGACTTAATATTTTGTGCGGCTCCACAGTTAGCCATATTGATATTTATTAGCAGAAAAGAGGCGCAGAATTAATAAGTCGCTCTCATTTGTGAATGATCTGCCATTATTTATCTAGAATTTTACGTAAGTGTAATTTATATCGTAATGTATATGTTGAAATGAATATATGTTTATTTAATCGTATGCTTTTCTTTGTTTTAGTAGTTTTAGTCACTCCATTTTCATGATTGATGCTGAGGTCAGATATCAGACTCTGTCTACAAAAAAAAAAAAAAAATACATAATGAGCCCTGGCTACGTTCCGTACATCTTCGGACGTGCGAAGCTCGATTAATTCACGGCGTAAAATTTTAATCCCTCAATTACTTATCCAAACAAATAACAATTATTATTATTACAAATTATTATTATATTTTAGTATTATTTTATTTTATATTTTTTTTATATGTTACACTGGCGACTATGTGCCAGGACTCATTATTGTATCTGTACTACAACTAATTGTTCTTTTTCATGTACATCCTGACCGGTGACGAGAATATTGAAGAAAACGAATAAAATCTGGAGACAATTTGGACTGGAAATGCAATCTTCGCATCAAGACGATATGTACGGTAAGACGCAGCACTCGCGCATCCACAATTGATTCCGAGCACATTTTTCATTCAAAATTATTTTTCTCAGCATTAAATTCAATATTCAGTTTCCATTCAGTAATTTTTTTCCAAATTCCGCGAAATCTCATTATTCAGACGATTACATTCCGATCCAACAATACGCAAGTTACATTGCACAATATGGCCGACATTGTACAAGATTCAAGCAACATGGCTAGTCACCATTAACACGTATGCTACTTTCGATCTTTAAAGTCATCTCTCAATCATTCTCAGTCATTTAAACACACACATAGGCAGTACATTTTCACACTACGCGTTTAAACGATTTTTTTCTTGCACACAATTTACTCACGATATGGTAAAAACTCGACACCAGTACACAATGGAACAACAATCAAGTAATGCAAACATGGATACACAGACACATTCAGACACAGAAATTAATACAGACACGCAAACACATCAAAATAATCCGCTACAGACACAAATAAACGCCGAGAGGAGCAATTCAGAACCAAACCTGAGAGACCACGTCACGTCTAATGACGCGGCGGGGGCAAGCTCATTTTGCAATCAAAATTTTGGCGCTATACTGAATTCAATTTTGGAAGGCATATCCAATATTAAGCAAGATAATGACGAAAAATTCTCACAATTAATGACAGACAATGCAGCCTTCAGAAATGACATAAAATCAGACTTCGCCATACTGACTCAAAAGGTAGATGAAATTAATACACGTCTTTCCAAACAGGTCGACGATCTTACGGAAAAATTCGAAAATTTAGAATTACGACAAAGCGACAATGCCAATCACATCCATGACTTGACAAAAACCTGTGAAACTATTAATTGCAAATTAGAATCAAACACGCACGCATGTGACGAAATTAATTTAAAGGTGAATGCAATAGAAACAAACGTAGCTGACATTCACAAACAGATTCACACAACAATACAGATAGAGGCTGAACCCCATTTGTCTCGCATTAATTCACAATTTAAAGAATGGACGGCACACAAAGACGAAATTTTTGAAGAATGTATACAAAACAAATTGCCACATATTGTGCACGATTCTGTAGTGGAATACATGAACAACAATAGGCAAGTAATCGATGACGATATGCAAACAAAGACAACTCAATGTCAGGTACAACCCAATAGTACACCCACTACACATTTTTACACACACAGAAGAAAATCTCGATTCGGGAATGAACACATGTACTCACACGAATTTCAACACTCAAATACACAATACACTGACACGCATAGCAACAGATACCCATCACCTGAAATACAATACAATTATCATTCTGATGAAGAACCATGTACACACAGGGAAGAATTCAATGATTACACGAAAAGAAACAGACGAACACGTAACAAAGAAGAAGAAAGTCTATTCAAGCACCGTAAATTCCAACCTTTTATACCAGGCAAAAACGCTGTACACCCTGTCATCTTCTTAAAAGCTTTTAGGAACGCATTCCCACGTTCGTGGAGCGACCACAAACGCATTGCGTACGTTGTGGATTACATTCAAGGGGACGCTGCTGTCTGGGCTTACCATGAAAGCGACAGATGTGTAACATACGAGCAGTTTGAACGCGCCTTCTTGAATAAGTTTTGGTCACCCACTGTGCAGGAACGTATCCGCAAACAAGTCACTGAACCCGAACACTTCAATCCTAAAAACGGCAACCTGCGCAGATATTTCGAGAAGTACCTAAACATGACACACTTCCTTAATGAACCAGTGAAACCAAAAGATGTGATCCGATCACTGAAAGCAAGACTTCCTTTTAATATTAAAGAGAAATTACTGTACTTACCGGACGACGATCCTGAATATTTTTTGGAAAAGTTAGATGCTGTTGATTTACTATATGAAGAACAAGAATCAACACACAACTCACGCAGTAGGAATCAACATGTCTACATTGCTACATTACCAAACACCCAGCAAAATTCACAACACACAGTAAACATGCAAAACAGTCACCACAACTCACAGCTGCACACAAACAACAACTACAACTATACACAGGGAGATAACCCGTACAAAAAACGAAGAAACAACAATTTTAATTCAAGAAGCAATAATGGAAACAACAACGGACACAAAGCAAAACACAAACACTGGCAAAGAAACAACAACACAGATTACACAAGAAATGGAACACTTACACCGCACTTTAATCAGAACGACAACCAGTATGATGTGAGACAGTGGCAAACACCGCAACCGCCACCACAAAATCATATTCAGATGCCACAAGGGAATTTTGCGCAAACAAGCAACACAAACCAACAAGTGACTTCAGCCAAACGAAACCAGACAGGTGATTGGCAAAGACAATATCCAAATGTAAATATTATTGAGGTAGCTAATGAAACTACAACTACACTTACCAATGACCAGACAAACCAGGTAAACTAGAACCAGTCATTACTGAGCCCCAGGTCGTGACTGAGGAACATTTGGGGGGCAACTTCAATTTAGAAACTATGTTTGAATACACACTTGCTAGTGAAACTGTGAAACAAGAAAAATTAACATTTACACAACAAGAGTTGCCTACACTATTCTTAAGATATAATGAAAGTGGAAACTTAGCTGATGATCTGATAAATGACAACACACAATGTCACAATGTAAAGAAAAGATTTGTACTGTCTTCCACCTCAGGCATTGTAGGAGGTATACCTACTAACATAATTATTGATACAGGAGCTGCTGTCAGTGTGATTTCTCACAATTTTTATACTATGATGAAGAAAACTTCTAAGATACCAGAGTTCCCAGTTCAGAACTGTTTAATATTAACTGCATTAGGTAATAAGTCAAGTAGAGTTAATAAGCAGGTATTTGTGACTGTTAATATGGGAAATGGAATCGTACAATGGCCTTTCCTAGTTGTCCAAAACCTTGCTGCCAATTGTATATTGGGTATTGATTTTCTTTGCGAGAAGGACTGTACTATAGACTTCTCCAAAGGCATTTGTTATTTTAAGTATGAAGGCAGAGACATAGTTTTGAACTTGGACACTCGACTAGTAGACCATAACAAGCACTGTTCTGGCTACAAGATACAGATTATACGTGAGACTGACATAGATTCCACACAGCAACCTGTATCATACGGTGAGGTAGTGAATGATGTACTTACACAAATTAATTCTAAGTTATCAGAATGTGATGCTATTAATGAAGAGGAGAGATCCCAGCTTAAACATATTTTACTTAAGAATAAGGATGTTTTCACTAGTAAGCCAGGTAGGATCAACACATATATGTATACGATTGAAGTCAAGCCTCACCAAATCTATTACCACAAGTCATACAATGTACCTCTAGCTTTGCGACCTGCAGTTTGGGAAGAACTAAAGAAAATGATTACATGGAATATTATAGAACCATCAACATCTCCATATTGTAGCCCTTTGCATGTAGTGAAAAGACACAATGGAAGTATCAGGTTAGTATTAGATGCAAGAGCTATCAACCAAATTATCTTACCTGTGAGGACACAACCAGAAAATCTTGACGAACAACTTCAGAAGTTCTTGGATGCAAAATATTTCTCTACAATAGACCTTAAAAATTCGTTTTGGCAGGTGCCAATAAGCAAAGAATCCAGAAAATATACAGCCTTTATGTTTGGTGGCAGAACTTATCAATTTTGTGTATTACCATTTGGCCTAAATGTAAGCTCAGGAGTATTCATTACTGCACTAAACTCTGTACTCGGTGATGATTTACTAGAAACTGTTACACACTATGTAGATGACATACTGATTGCCTCAAAAACCTGGAAGGATCACACTGATACCCTGAACACTTTACTATGCAGATTCACACAAGCTGGTATCACTGCCAATATTTGTAAATCTAGATTTGCTTGTTGTGAGATCAAATACCTAGGACACATCATCAACACACAAGGCATTAAACCTGACCCTTCAAAATTAGATGCTGTCAGACATTTCCCCAGTCCCACTAATAAGAAACAGTTAAAATCATTTCTCGGTCTATGCTCGTTTTTCAGACGATTCATACTTAAACAGTTACTCAATAGCAGATACTTACTTAACTTATTAAAGAAGAACCAGGTATGGATTTGGAACCAAGACTGTGAAAATGACTTTACTAAAATCAAAGAAGCCTTAGTAAATTCTAACATGCTGGAACATCCAGACTTCAATTTGAACTTTTGTATTGCTTGTGATGCATCAAACATTGGTTTGGGATGTTGTTTATTTCAACTTGTTAATACACAAACTTCAGAACATGTTAAGATTATTGGTTTTGCCAGTCGTACTTTAACAGAATGTGAAAGATCTTACTCCACCACAGAATTGGAAACATTATCTATTATATGGGCATTTAAAAAGTTTAATTATTATCTGTATGGAAGACACACCATTATATACACTGACCATCAAGCACTTACATTCCTTTTGTCATGTAAACTCATTCATCCTAGACTTACACGATGGGCACTTGCATTACAGAATTACTCTTTTGAAATCAAGCACATCAAGGGAAAAGACAACATAATAGCTGACACACTTTCAAGACTACCGCAAGGATTACACCATAACAATACAGACTTTGAGAACACACACGATTACAGAATACTACTCATGCAAGACAAACAGTTTACACAATACTACATAGACCTATGCAAGAACATGGCAACACTACAAGATTCAGATCCACACTGGTACAAAATAAAACAAATCATAGTACAACAACACAATGACACTTTACAAGACAGATACATGTTACACAACAACATACTTTTCTACAAAAGACACACAAATGCTACTAACTGGTGCGTTTGCATACCACAAGATTCTGTACACAATCTCGTTGCACACACTCACACAGTTTGGGGACACTACGGAACAAAGAAATGTCTAAACAAGTTACATACATATTGCTATTTTCCAAACATGAGAAGAAAAATACATGATGTTATCAGCAAATGTCTCATATGTCAAAAATCCAAGCCACAAAATCAATCCACCAAAACAGATTTGCGCTCTATCTTACCTACTGGACCTAGAGAGATACTTTGTACAGATGTTAGCGGACCTCATCCAACTAGCATCGGAGGTTGCAAATACATTCTAGCATTTTATGACATATTTTCTAAGCACATCAAACTTTTTGCCATTAAGTCACCCACAGCAAACACCATCATCAGAAGATTCACAAATGATTACATGCCATACTGTGGAAAACCTAAAGCCATTCTATCAGATAACGCCAAGTATTATGCAGGATTCACCTGGAGAAAATTTCTAAAGGACAATAACATTAAGAGCATCTTTATTTCAAAGTTTCATGCATCAGCCAACCCTTGTGAGAGAGTTTTTAGAGAATTAAATAGATTCATGAGAACTTATACCTCAACACAGCACACAAACTGGATACATTACCTAGCACTTTTTGAGGAAATACACAACAATTTAAATATATACAATACACCCTACACTCCCAGAGAAATCATGTTTGACACAAAGGAAACTAATGAATGGAGCAACCCACTACCAAAATTTTCTGACACCAAACCTTCACACGAGGAAAAGGTAAGGGAAGTACTCATTGCAATTACTGAACAAGCTGACATTAGAAATAAGAACTATGGTGCTAATCTGAAAAGAAGGCAAAACTTTACAATAGGCATGCAAGTTTTACTTAAGACCCACTACAAATCGTCATTACCTCTAAAACGTAATGTTAAGTGGCGTCCACTATATGAAGGTCCTTACACAATCATTGATATACCACATCCTGGAGCATATCTGTTACAAAACCCCAAGAATAAGAGAATTTTAGGTTTGTACCCTCACAAAGATTGAAAACTTTTAGCCCTTAGCAGAGTATGCTGATACAAAAACAAGGTAAGTCACATTTGGTACTTCAAGCTGGAAGAAGAAGAAGATATAAGCTATAATATTAAGTATCTACATTTTACAGCACCAGCAGTAACAGCAGCAGCAGCAGCAGCAAGAAGATAAGACACAGGAAGAACTAACAATTTTCATGCAAAGCACAGTTACTGATTATATTTGTTAATACCTTGCAGACAAGCTGACAGACTAAATGACCGGAGACAATTGCTGCTCTGAACCTGATATATTAATTGGCATGATAGACACTTGATTTGCTATTCACACTCACACCACAATCCACATGAACACAACATGCACAAAAAAAAAAACACTCTACAGGAAATGACAAATGAGATTAATTGAGCAAGGCTATATACTTTATTTTATTTGTAAATGATACTTTGTGCATGTGCTAATTTGGAATTGATTGTGGATGTGACGTGTCGTGTCTTATTGTAATCATGACTTTTCAGGACAGATCATCTCAAGGATGTTTTCTAACCTATTATGAAAGTTTATGTTGCAGGAAACATTTAATGAGGAAGAACACTTATTGTGTAGTACTGATGTAAAGGAAAATATACTTAAAAGGAAAACTTTATTAAAAAGGGGAAGAGACCTATAAAAGAAAATGGATTTTCTGAATGTATCACAATACACTGAACCTATTAGATAATTTTTTTTTATGTCTGACCCATATATATTTGTAAATATCTAGTTTAATGCAACTGAAAAATATAAAATATGTATATGTATTACGAAACAATGTAGTGTAAATGTATAGATACATGTTTCACAGAAAATTTTTATATCTATGTAAATATGTAACAGAAAACTGTACTCAAAGTGAAGTGATATTTGTTATGTTTTGTGCTCTCTGTTGTGAACGAACATTTTGTTTTGCAACGAACAATGTATGAACAAGTCGTGTGCAAATATTAAAAAAAAAAACGGTTCACTGCGCTCATGATGGGGCACTATAGGTGACGTGAGTAGCAAAACCACGGCACACTTTTCGACGAAACGACGACACAATATCCAGGAGACGACATACGCTTTTTGGAAGACGAAATATGGAGGTTATTGAGTAGATGTAACACGGACTGGTCAGTATGGAACCACTGACACCATGAATTCCTACCAAGACGAAACCACATTTTTAACTACGTCTTCCAAAGCACGCTTCATTGCGGGACTGTTGATCTCCAACTTGTTTCTTCAAGAACTTTCGTCTCCATGTAAACAAAACGTGTGACACGTGACATTTATTTTAAAGTGCAAAGACTTTAGCACAGTATAAACCTTTACTAACAAGTGACATTCTAAAGAGAATATGTTCACATATCTCTGAATATGCACAAAACCATTAATTAATTTTATTTATTGAATGAACATATGTAATAACATTTTGAAGTGAAAGAGAACAACGGACTATATGCCCACCAAAATTTTTACAAAGTAACAGCACAAGTGAATACGAACTATGAAATTCGTTATTGTCTGTGTAGAACTGTTACATAAAATTGAGAACTGTATGCAGGGAAGCAGTGATAGCACTGTGTCACATCGCTGGCTTCTGATACTGAAGTTCCCGAGTTCAATACTGCTCGAAAGCGAATATTTTTCTTTTCACTTTCATTGATCTTGTATGTAAATATTATTTATGTATTTTTGTGGATGTATGACATTTTATGATATTTTAAGTATGTTGAATCTGTGAAACAAGATACGTAATAACTTATGATTCATGACATGACAAATAAAGAAAATACGTCAACAAATTGCTCAGCTGCAGGTGGTACACCTTTGCTCTCGCAATTTGGGGGGCAGTTTAAGGAACCATTTGCACTCGAGCACAGACAATATTTAATTTAGTTAACTTAGATTATATGTATCGATTTTTTAAGACAAGAGAATGCAAAATAAAGCAATTAACACCGCTCTCTTGTCACAGCCAGTAGGCATCAACACTCTCATGTCATTCGTTGTCCTAGAAGGACTTAATATTTTGTGCGGCTCCACAGTTAGCCATATTGATATTTATTAGCAGAAAAGAGGCGCAGAATTAATAAGTCGCTCTCATTTGTGAATGATCTGCCATTATTTATCTAGAATTTTACGTAAGTGTAATTTATATCGTAATGTATATGTTGAAATGAATATATGTTTATTTAATCGTATGCTTTTCTTTGTTTTAGTAGTTTTAGTCACTCCATTTTCATGATTGATGCTGAGGTCAGATATCAGACTCTGTCTACAAAAAAAAAAAAAAATACATAATGAGCCCTGGCTACGTTCCGTACATCTTCGGACGTGCGAAGCTCGATTAATTCACGGCGTAAAATTTTAATCCCTCAATTACTTATCCAAACAAATAACAATTATTATTATTACAAATTATTATTATATTTTAGTATTATTTTATTTTATATTTTTTATTTGTTACAGTATCTATCTTGGCCACTACAATGCGCTCACTGTGCTGTTTGTAGTAGCTTACCCGCATTCCTATTCATTATTAAACCGACTCTTGCATTACCCCTATTTGATTTTGTATTTATAACCTTGTATTCACTGACCAGAAGTGTTGTTCCTTCTGCCACCGAACAGCACTAATTCGCACTATACCTATCCACTTCCCTTTTTAAATTTTCTAACCGACCTGCCTGATTAAAGGATCCGACATTCCACACTCCGATCCATATCATGCCAGTTTTCTTTCTCCTGATAACAATGTCCTCTTGAGTAGTCCCCTCCCGGAGATCCGAATGGGGGACTATTTTACCTCCGGAATATTTTACCCAATAGGACGCCATCATCATTTAATCATACAGTAAAGCTGCATGCCCTCGGGAAAAATTACAGCTGTAGTTTCCCCTTGCTTTCAGCCGTTCGCAGTACCAGCACAGCAAGGCCGTTTTGGTTATTGTTACAAGGCCAGATCAGTCAATCATCCAGACTGTTGCCCTTGCAACTACTGAAAAGGCTGCTGCCCCTCTTCAGGAACCACACGTTTGTCTGGCCTCTCAACAGATACCCCTCCGTTGTTGTTGCACCTACGGTACGGCTATCTGTATCGCTCAGGCATGCAAGCCTCCCCACCAAAGATATGTCCATGGTTCATGGGGGGATCAATTTATTGAAAGTGCATATTTATGTTTTCTTCTGACATTGTATCAATTCTGTTAGTATTAGAAGTTTCAATTCATTTTAAGCTACTTACATATCTTGACAGCTTCCTTACTAAAGATCAGTGAAATGGTTAAACTCTAGTGCTCTAAATATATTTGTGACATCACATTTTCTGACATATTTCACACCTACGATGAAACCCTCATCTTTGGGTTTATAGAATGAAAACATGAAGCTAATCCAATGCAAAAAATTATATATATATATATATATATATATATATATATATATATATATATATATATGTCTCAGAAGAAAGATGATGAAACTTACCCTCTCCCTTAAAACCCATATCCTTTTGTCTTTCCTTCTCCTTCCCTCTTTCCTGACGAGGCAACCATTGGTTGCGAAAGCTAGAATTTTGTGTGTATGTTTGTGCTTGTTTGTGTGTCTATCGACCTGCCAGCGCTTTTGTTTGGTAAGTTTCATCATCTTTCTTTTTAGACATATTTTTCCCACGTGGAATGTTTCCCTCTATTATATATATACCTGGTACCCTCCCGACCTGGTACAGAAACATCCCGTAACTACCCTCTCGACCTGGTACAGAAGCAAATAACCAGAGCCACATCCTCATCTCCTCAAACCCGGAACCTTCCACAGAAGAACCCCAAAAGTGCCCCACTTGTGACAGGATACTTTCCGGGACTGGATCAGATTCTGAATGTGGCTCTCCAGCAGGGATACGACTTCCTCAAATCCTGCCCTGAAATGAGATCCATCCTTCATGAAATCCTCCCCACTCCACCAAGAGTGTCTTTCCGCCGTACACCTAACCTTCGCAACCTCTTAGTTCATCCCTATGAAATCCCCAAACCACCTTCCCTACCCTCTGGCTCCTACCCCTGTAACCGCCCCCGGTGTAAAACCTGTCCCATGCACCCTCCCACCACCACCTATTCCAGTCCTGTAACCCGGAAGGTCAAAGGCAGAGCCACGTGTGAAAGCACCCACGTGATTTACCAACTGACCTGCCTACACTGTGAAGCGTTCTATGTGGGAATGACCAGCAAGAAACTGTCCATTCGCATGAATGGACACAGGCAGACAGTGTTTGTTGGTAATGAGGATCACCCTGTGGCTAAACATGCCTTGGTGCACGGCCAGCACATCTTGGCACAGTGTTGCACCGTCCGGGTTATCTGGATACTTCCCACTAACACCAACCTGTCAGAACTCCGGAGATGGGAACTTGCCCTTCAGCATATCCTTTCTTCTCGCTATCCGCCAGGCCTCAATCTCCGCTAATTTCTAATTTCAATTTGCCGCCGCTCATACCTCACCTGTCTTTCAACTTCATCTTTGCCTCTGTACATCCGCCCCGACTGACATCTCTGCCCAAAAAATGCCCAAACTCTTTGCCTTTACAAATGTCTGCTTGTGTCTGTGTATGTGTGGATGGATATGTGTGTGTGTGCGAGTGTATACCTGTCCTTTTTTCCCCCTAAGGTAAGTCTTTCCGCTCCCGGGATTGGAATGACTCCTTACCCTCTCCCTTAAAACCCATATCCTTTTGTCTTTCCTTCTCCTTCCCTCTTTCCTGACGAGGCAACCATTGGTTGCGAAAGCTAGAATTTTGTGTGTATGTTTGTGTGTCTATTGACCTGCCAGTTGGCCGCACCAGTCCTACATATTATTCCACAAGTCGACATTCCTTTTCTGCTATTGAGAGCTGTCGTTACAAATGTTTTTAAACCGGCTTCTGACACCTTGTACCGCTTTTGCACAAAAAGTTACCATTTGTGGAAAATTTTAACACTAAAGAAACTTAACTATGGCACATAAAACAGCAATATGGGTGCCCAATTTCATATCTATGTATTACAAAGGTAACTTTTTAATCACAAATAAGAGACGTGACTCCCTTTTCATGTTATCTTCTTACAGACACCATTTTATTTGTTTTGAAGTACTTATTAACTGGATAATGCATATAGAGCATCGTTATAGATACTAACAGTGGCTACTGTGGAGTCCATCCATTACCTCTGCCTGTCGTAGAAGCCGGCCCTCCTAAACAAATACACTTTCCGAAGCGACAAACACATTTTGTCATTGTCACCTCTGATTGCTATTACAGCCGAACGTGCTCACAGTGAAGGGCAAAGTGCCTCAGTGACATACCAGGTAACAAGTGAACACAATGTTGTTGCTTATACATTTGGCATTTATTTACTTCTTTGTATTTTAGATTCGTATTTCTCATTAAACTTCTCTTCAGCTACAGTTAAATGTAAATATTGAATCGAAAGTGAGACATTACGAGCAACTGATGACAGTGAAATACTGTCGTAAGCAGTAAATTATGTTTCTCCATCTGAACCTGCCGACACTGCTTACATGTGGGTTGGGTCGTTTGAGGGAAGAAACCAAAATTGCGAGGTCATTCGTCTCATCCAATTAGAGAAGGACGGGGAAGGAAGCTGGCCGTGCCGTTTCAAAGGCCGTCCCGGCATTTGTCTGGAGCGTTTTAAGAAAATCGGGATGGCCGGACGCGGGATCGAACCGTCGTCCTCCCGAATGCGAGTCCAGTGTGCTGACCACTGCGCCACCTCGCTCGGCGTTTACATCTGGTCTCACTTTGAAGTTTTTACCCCCCCACTCTTCCCTCCGTTTCTAAACTGACGATTCTGCGACGTCTCACAGTGTAGCCTATCACCCGATCCTTCCTTTTATCCGAGCTGTGCCACAAATTCATTTGTTCTGCTGTTTGACTCGATACCACCCCATTAATTATTCAATCTAGCCAGCTAATTTTCACCATTCTTCTGTAACGTCACATTTCGAAAACTTCTATTCTCTTCTCGTCTGAAATATTTACTGTCCACGTTTCACTTCTCTACAAAGCTATACTTCGGGCAAATTCCTCCAAAAAGAGACTTGCCAACACTTACTGTTACATTTGATGTTAACAGCAGAAGAGGAGCTCTGCAAGTTCTGGCAGGAATTTTGCTAACATCAACATCAGAACTCCTGGAATCGATGACACCAGCACTGAGCTTTTTCCCCCCCCTCTGAATTGCCACCGTCGGCATCTGCTGTTTGGGCGATGACACTTTTCCTGGAATTTCCTCCCCCTCCCCCCCTGTGGCCGATGGCAATACGCATTTATGCGGAAATGATGAGCAGCCCTAGGGCAGTAATGCCGTGCAAACTCGCGACACGACCCCCCCCCCCCTCCCTCCCACCGACTTTGAGCAGTTTTAATTTTTGTAATTTGATTCTATAGCTGTCTGTATTTTGAGGACGGAGGAGCTCCCGTGCTCTTCGTTCGACTCTGTGCTCGGGTTATTATTTATCGATCGTACGACGCCGCTCTCCATTCGTGACCTGAGCTCTGTAGTGAACGGATCGGGTGCCGTAGTGAGACGCAGAGAGGATAAAAAAAATAAAAATGGCGAGGTAAAATACTTTGATAGTGTAGAATAATGATGATGTAACGTAGTCTAGCAAAAATGTTAGTTGAGTGGCACCAAATCTGGAAATTGGTAAAAATCGGTAGGGTACGCTAAAATGCCGATGTATCGGCCAAATAAAAATTAAACACTTTATGCCGATACGTATATGTGCCTACCGTGTAAATACAGAAAAAAATGCACGCAATTGAACTATTAGCTGCGCAACGTCAAGCGTAGTTTTTCGCGCAGAACAGCACTCGAGCGAGAGTTAATCGCGTCCCGACGTGGCCCGCAATTAAAAATGTCCGAGTTATTTGCCATTCGTGCGTTGTCATTCTCAGCTGACGGCTGTCGGGCTCCACTGCTCTCGGACAATTTGCTCTCCACTCTCGGTCTGTGCTCCGTAGTGAGAGGACGAGAAGAGACCACCGCAAGTGTCCGAAGAGAATCGGTCGCATCACAGCCTCATACATCTGTAGTCACGAGTAGTGTGTTCGGGAAGCGAGTGTGTAACTTCGGCTACAAAGATGACAGTGTGGCATGTTTTAAGAAGAAGTTTAGATACACATCCACAACAGTTAGAGTCGCTACACGTTTTAAAGCCCGGTGACGACAGGATACGGTACAACTTTCTGAGTGAAGAGTTGCAGGAGGAAAGCAACTTTTGTGATTGTGTGGTGTTCACTGACGAGGCAACCTTTCACCGAGTGTTACGGTACATACTCGTAATGTTCACATCTGGGGCTGAAAACATCCTCACATACCTGCACAATATCAGAGACATACTCCAAAATTACTTTTCTGTGGCATGTCCGGACATCGAGTGCGGGGACCATTTATTTTTTTTGCACGCGAGTCGTTTACCTGGGTATGTTGCGAGAATGGCACTTTTTACTAATTGGAAGGTAAGCCTGAAAACACCATTTGGCAACGAGACAGAGCCACTCCCCAGTGGCATCTCTCTGTACCAAAGTGGAAGAACATCAGTGTCCCCAACTGTCGGATCAGTCGTAGCAGTTAGTACGACAGAACTCTCATCCTGCAAGTACCTAACAATTTACCAGAATCGTGACACAGAATTCGAGAGGCTACTGCTTCCACTACTCCAGAATTTTTAACCAAATTGTAGGAAGAATTGGATTTTAGTTTGGGCACGTTCTGTGTAACTGCAGGTTCACATATCGAACGTCTGGCAGATTAAATGGGTTAGTTTACCTCCAATTTAATGTACGATTTGTTGTAAATAGTCTTAATTAAACAGTTATAATGTACCACTGATACTGCGCATTCATTTACGGACTCCCAGAAACGAACAGAAGAGCCAGAGCCATTTCGTACTCGTCGCTCCCCATTTCTCGGCAGCACACACACCGGTGTTTCTTTCCGTTCCGACGACATCCGAGGTGCGGTAAGAACAACTGCTCAGTCTCCACGATCCCTTCGGGAGCGGTACGGAGTGCACTGTAGAACGTCCTCAGGTTTCTTCACTTACCGTAGCGGTTCTCGAAATTTCGTTCCGACTGCGGATTCTCGGTCCGTCGATTACGGTGCGTCGCTACTCGGCACGTGGTGTCGGCGGCAGGTGGCAGCAGCGCACATTTAGAAGTAGGCTGCCCGACATTATTCTTCCCTTTTTTCAGGTGAAGACACACACACACACACACACACACACACACACACACACACACACACACACACACACACACACACACACACACAGGTTAGCTCACGTGCGTCCAGCGTCTTCAGAGAGTGCTGCAGCGTCACACATTCTTGCGTGCTAAATGGCGTGTGTAGACCAGGTAATATGCTAAATAATTTCAGGTTTGGATTTAAATAAAGAGGCGAAAACATCATTTCAGGTATAGTTTACTTTGAAAACATCAGTATGTAGTAGTGATAACTAGTCGCAACACTTTCTTTCTTACAAATGAAATAACAGTGTCGGCAAATGGTAACATACTTAAGTACGAATGTCATCTGGAAAGCACACTATTGCAAATTAAGTTTCCGTGCAGTCTCGGGAGATTTTCACTTGTCGTAGTAGTTCCAAAACTGTAAACAATTTTTACAAGTGAGTTTTGGCCCCAGCCTGTCAATTCTACATTACAATTGGCAGTATAAATGACATTTTTAATAACAGAATCCCGAAGAGAAATTAATGAATTCTTTAGAACATTAAGGAGCTCTCCGAGACGTAACATTTCCTTCCAAACTCTTTCCTGTACGTATCTGAATCAAATTCCGAAAGGTAAACCAATAATGTGTTTACGCCCCATCACAGTCTGAAATGCGTGTCCTCCGATGCTGGAGGGTGAAAATTTAAAAGCGATCCTCGTTTACAAAAATCTGTATTATTTACAGCTGTAGTCACAACACGTCCGAAATGTTTTCCCCACATCACATCTCGATCTATACACAGCATTATTAGAACAACATACAACAGATGATATATTTAGGATAAAAGTCCATCACTGAGTTATATTTCATCTATATAATACGTATACATATAAAAATGAACGTAAGTGACATTGCCTTTGTAGAAAATTAAAAAAACTAGTACAAAACCAGTAGTCACATTTACCGTATTTGTGCATCATTTTATACATGTAAGTCAGCAGTTTGTTCTACTTATCGATGGCAGGAATTTCTTCTTCTACGATTCAGAAATACATCCAGAGTACTGAAAATTGTCTAGGGACGAGGAGGAGAAGGAGGAGGAGGAGGAGGAAATTTTCTGGGATACAAATTCACATCACTAAGAGAGAGGGTAAGGGAACGGGTACCACGTTTCTCTCGTTCGATGTGTGCGGTACACCTGGGTCCAGAGGAGAAACGCCTACTTAGCTACAATTTTTACACGAAAATATATCACAAAAGTTCCGATACAATCTACGTGTAAAAAGGTGTCATTGATCCGGTACTGTCTGTGTATCGACAGCTACCGATACGAATGGCGATCCTTTTAGACATACATCACATGTGTACATACAAAAAGCGGATTCTACGGCAAAATTTAAATTTAAAGTTAGAAGCACCGTCGTTATAAAAAACAGACTAATAAAAAGTCTTGCTCAAGTACGAGGCCTGTACTACTGTCCATACATATACATATATATATATTTTATACAAACAACTGGAGATCATTACAGAAAGTTTCCCTCAACTAGAAGCACCCAAAACAGAGGCACGGGAGACGAGAGTCCGAACGCACCACCGACGTGTAGCGTGACACAATGTTTATGCAGACTACCCATATATGTAGAAAAAAAATGTAACTGCTCAGTTGGTTATTTCAGTTCGACCTCTCTTACACGTACGATTGTTTCTCAAATTCTCATTTCACAAAAGCAAACTGCACCAGAGGACGTCAAACGAAACACATTTGAACCGAGTTGACTGCACAAACCTGCACTCGGAACAAGAGAGTGTTTGCGTTCTTCAGCAGCACTGAAAGAAGATTCCGAGTCCACGACTCTTAAAGACACTGAGCGAATATTCCAGTTTATTACTATGTTATTGTGTGTGTGTGTGTGTGTGTGTGTGTGTGTGTGTGTGTGTGAAAGAAAGAGAGAGAGAGAGAGAGAGAGAGAGAGAACTTATGACAGGACACACATGTTAGTGTGCATCATTCGCACGAACAGTCCAACTCATTCCACCTACTACTGAAAAACAGTGAACATAAGAATTTTCCACTAGGTAATACTGTTACTACTGGAACGGTTAGTGAGGTCTTCTGAATGATTGCTGGATTTCTTTCATATCTATGAACAATGTTACAACTTCTTCAGAAAGAGTCTCTCTCTCTCTCTCTCTCTCTCTCTCTCTCTCTCTCTCTCTCTCTCTCTCTCTCTCTTTGCTCGCCAGTGCTGCTTCTTCCTCGCTCAGTGCCCCCCTCCGTGCGACAAACCGTCCGCCATGTGCCGGCCACCCCTTCCGCGCGATGCCCCGGCCGTGTCTCGTGGCGAGAATGTCCAGTTCCGGTGTGGTGTAGCAGCCTGCACCTCACGCCGGTCTCTCGCTGCAGCAGTACACACCGTTCACTTTCTCGGCTCACGGGGCAGCACTCCGAGATCGTGCGATCTGACCGGGGACGAAATTTATTCTGGCTGACGCTGGGGAACGGAATAACGCGCCTCGGCTCCCTACAGCTGACGTCCGGTGCAACAGAGACCCATTGTAGACGAGAATTACAGACCCGTTCGGCGAGCTATTACGGACAGAGAATTTGGAGCAATCGGGAAATGAAACCTCGACTGTATTTGATGAACACGGACACTGTTTTATTTCGCAAAATAAATCTTCTGTACCTACAACTGAATTCTTTTCTCAGTTATCTATTCAAAAGCAGAAAATATAGTGGCACAATCGTCGGCCTCGTATTTACGTTCGGCAGGCACAGCTCCGAACACTCGGAAATACGACATACGCGGCAGGCGGGAAAAGTATCCCACCTCTCAAGAGTGTCCGTTACTTCCTCGTAGACAGACAGTGGGATAGCTCGGTAAGAGTGGGTGGGGTCTACGTGTCACGAGCGTCAGATCGTTCTGTCGTAACCCGGTTCGCAGCCGAAGTTTCGGTATAAAATTATCACCGACATCACAATCGTCACCATGTCCGTGCAGTGTTCACTACTCGGCGGTCCCTCGAGGGCTGTACCGTGGCGAGAAGCGTCCGACGATGGGGCCTTTACCCTCAGAACAAATAGATAGAAACCGAAGTGAATTATAACAGAGCAAGATTTATTTCCCGGAATATCGTCGTCAACTGTCGATCGATGAATTTTCTTTCTCAGAAACTCTGAAGCTCATTAACATACAATTCTGCTGGAAACTAGTATACCCATGTACATTTCTGCACTGCAAAATATTCGCAGTAAAAAGAAAATGTCGGACAAGATACCGTCGACCGTGAGAACCGTTCTCCCCGCACACTAGAGGTGGCCGCCTGCCGATCCGTAGCTGCGGCACAATATTTACAAAAAGTCACTCCGACACCGAGGGCTCGGTCCGACCGCCGTAGGGACGGTCCGACTACAGCTGTCGTGCGGTGGCGGGTCCCTCGGCCACCGTACGTGCGAAAAAACTTTGGCAAACGGTAGTGAGGTTACCGGAAAACCAGAGTGACCGCCCCGTAACTCGACTGTCGACTCGTCCTGTTCGTCACAGTTTCCGAAGACCGTAGACGTAGAGACGGGCGTCCCTCCGAGGCGCGCACTTCCCGTGACCCCGGCACGACCCCGCCGGCCGTCAGATGAGTCCGCAAGGGTGGTGGCGACGGCCGCGGGGACGGCCGGGGGCGCAGCTCTACCGGCCGTTTGGGCGGCGTCAGCGCGAGGGGTGCGGCGGTGGGGGCGGCGGCAGGGGCGCCCGCGCGTGCGGCGGGACCGCCGTCGTCAGCTGCGTCGTCTCCGAGCGCTTCGGGGGCGGCGGAGGTGGCCTCTTCTTGGCGGCGATGGCGGCCGCCACGCTGTTCTGACGGGAGAGCCGCGAGCCCGGAGCTGGACCTGCGGAAGGCGCGTGAAACGTCAGTCACTCCGAACTGCAGTTCTCATGAAGAACTCTACACGAGCACGTGTACTTCAATCTCGTAACTTGTCATTTTCGGGTTTTACCGACAATATATAATTCCGAATAGACAATTAGCATTTTTAAATAATAATCTGAGTATTTTATTTTTTTCTAGCATAACAAAATTAGCAAAGCTAATATTGTGTGGTACTAGCAAGCTAGTGGCAGGTACTTTATTGTTTTTACATCTGCTAGCAAAACCACAATTTCTCGTACAAAAATAAGGGAACGGTACGACGCAGAGTGTGTACGGTTACAGGGGGTCAGTAACGAGAGGGGACGGTACTGACGATTCTGAACGTAAAACTTTGAGTGAACGTATGCCGTTTTCTTAACCGTATCCGACATTCGGCTGCTCGAATACCGCAGGCGTCGGTCACACTACGTACTGTCACCTTTACTGCCTCCCGCGACATCTCACGTACTTGCGGCACGACTGAGCTCCTACGCCTTCTGCACGGCCAGTGACACAGTACGTCACTGAAATGTATCCTGGGAATCTGATTTTGCCACTGTGGAGTCATTTCTAGGCCACCGAGGTCACCCGACTTCACTCCACCGTACTACCGTCTTCGGGGGTCAGTTCGAGAGCTACATCTTTGAGCACAGAGTTCCACAGAGGAGCAACTCCTCGCTCACATTGTACGTGCACGTGTTCGAGTAGAAGACTGTACGAAAGAACTTAGATCGGCAACAGAGCAGTTGCCTACGAGAGTAAACTGCCTACGAGAGGATATGTAGACAATCAAACAAAAGATTAGATCACAATGTTTTGTTTACTATCACCTACATTTGTCCTGTTCCCCACTGTTTGAACTAGTTTCTTCAAAAACTGTTAGGATCAGGACATGTGTCGAAATTTCCTGGCAGATGAAAATTGTGTGCCGGACCGAGACTCGAACTCGGGACCTCCGCCATCCATGGGCAAGTTCTCTACCGACTGAGCTACCCGAGCACGACTTGTGCCCCGTCCTCACAGCTTCACTTTCGCCAGTACCTCGCCTCCTACGGTCCAAACTTCACAGAAGCTCTCTGGCGAAGCTTGCAGAACTAGCACTCCTGCGAGAAGGGCTATTGCGGAGACACACGTTAGCCACAGCCTGGGGGATGTTTCCAAAATGAGATTTTCACTCTGCAACAATACCGTTTCTTCCCGGGGTGCTACTTCTGTAAGGCTCAAAGGAGAGCTTCTGTGAACTTTGGAAGGTAGGAGACGAGGTACTGGCAGAAGTAAAATTGTGAGGACGGGTCGCGGGTCACGCTCGTGTAACTCGGTAGGTAGAGCATTCGCCCACGAAAGGTGAAGGTCCCAAGTTCGAGTCTCGGTCCGCCACGCAATTTTAATCTGCCGGGAAGTTTCTTATCAGAACGCACACTGCTGCAGAGTGAAAATTTCATTCGGGACATACGTTCGTATGACTTTTTTCATTAAGAATCACAAATACTATCACTCGTCCGAGCACATACCTTTCCTCCTGACTCTGTATGTAACGTAAGAAATATACAAGGACATTTGACGAGGCATAAGCTGAGCAACAAATTTCACAAAAGACCGACAATTTGTGGACTGTATGAAGAACATCACATTTTTGTATCAGAGAAGTTAAATTTGTAGAAGAAGGAATTCAGAAATTTAGATAGAAACACTAAATAAACTGTCTGTTAAAATGGTTAGAGTGTGGTAAATCGAATTGTAATAGCTTTTAACAAAAGAAGAATTATATCAATTGTTGAAAGTTTATAAATAGGTACGCGGCTGTGAACTCGGATGCTCATTGTGGTCTTACTTTTACATATATATTTGTCAAGTGTAGTATTTTGTGTGTTCCACGATGTAATAAGTAATAAATTTTGAAGTTATTTGAGGCACAATTTATTTTTTTTTTTATTTATTTGCGTCTTAAGCAACGCACCAAGTTCCTGGGACGAAAAATCACTCCCTCGACTGAGCTAACTTTCTTATTAGCTTTTCGTGTGCTGCAATATAAATAAATTTAGTGACCTAGATCAGCAATTACTCAAATTTCACTAAAAAAAGCTGAATTTAAAAGTTCAGGATACAACTCTGCATACGTTACACAGGGAAGCTCGTTCACGAGACGTGTAACATGATACTGAACACGTAGGAGACAGACACGCCACATCTACTGGAGTTTCACAAATGGTGCAGGTATTACAATGAGACAGCCAGTGCCGAGTAATATTCCAGAACATGAAACACCAAACTACTGCACAACCAGATAATACATACATTTGATATTCATAGTACCTCTCTTCCATATTTTGATAAAATCTTGGCTTTGTATAGATAATTATTATTTTCCAGTGAATTTTTATTCATTTAAAACTGGAAAATGTTCATTAGCTACAGTATTAATGTGCACTGCTTGCACCACTGACTGGCAGCTTTGTGAGAAATTATATTTACTGTAAAATTAACAGGGTACTTGGAGTTATGTGAGTGTATTTTAAAGCCCGAAGTAATGAAAGGTGGGCACACGAGAGAGAGAGAGGACGAGAGAAAGAGAGAGAGAGAGAGAGAGAGAGAGAGAGAGAGAGAGAGAGAGGAATGTTGATGAATTTGTGTAACATGTTAGTTAGCGAATGTGAAGCAATTTATTACAAGGAAACTGGAGTTGTAATTGTGTGTCTATCATTAATCTAATTACAACTGAAGTCAAGACAAACACATAAAATGAGTACACTGTCAAAGAGTTCTAAATGTCACCACTGCTGCAACCACGAGGGTTTCTGTCCCGCTCCGTGTGGCTACGTGTTTACACTGAGGTCACTTTGATACACAGTCCATCCTTTTATTACTAAAATGTCTTGTATTAGTGTACAGTTTGGTTCTTTTCTCCTGCTACAACAAACAGAACACTTTAACCAGACTGTGTCTTTTTTTGTGTTGTAGAAACCCGAGACAACTCTAACAAATCAAAGAAATCAGGTAAATAGTCAAGTGGTCACTTCTAATGTCACTACTTCTGGTAACGAGGCCTGCCTATTTGCTACAAAAGTAAACCGGTTCACGAGAATTTTTGTTAAAGTAACTAATTTTCTATGTATGTCAGAGTAGTAATACACTAGAGTACATCGGAACACACCCGTGTTTCTCGAGTGCACGACACGTCTCCGGCAGAAGCTGGCACCCACCTGCTCGGTAGTCCACAGCTGTCGGGGGCGGTGCCCCGTCCGGGTGCTGGGGGTGGGGGTGGTGACGGTACGGCAGGCAGTGCTGGCCGTTGACGGCGGGCGGCGCGTGGGCGGGTGACCCGCCGCCCCCCACCAGGTAGACGTTCTCGTAGAGGTTGTACTGGTGGGGCGCACCGCCCCCGCCGCCCCCGTAGTGCTCTTGCACCCAGTCCAGCACACTGTTCTCCCGCCGGACGTCCGGAGGCGGCAGCGGCGGGGGAGGCGCGTCGCGGAATCCGAGCACCTCGTGCGGTGTCGTCGACAGGTCCGCCTTGCACTTCTGTGCGACCTGCAGTGGACCGGCAGAAAAGTGTTACACTCTCACATTACGGCACGGTCGCATTACGTTCCCCGAAGGCATCCGTGGCATTTGTACGTGTCCCCCACTGAAATGTGAGTAAAATCCTTGGCAAAATATTCCTCGTTATTTGATTGTAAGTATTTTAAATGACACAAAGTCATACACACGGCAGGTTTTAATGAAAACGACACTGTCCCTCAACATTATACATTTGTGTGAGGAGCAGAATCACTGACGTATAATACAGGTGCGATGTATATTTCGTATTTGAACCTCCGATAACAAAAATATAACTTATATATAAAATTCTCCTCCTCTTTCTCGTGTTATTAGACATTTGCCTGTTAATCCATCTCTGTTCAAATTACAGATCTTTCCACCTTTTCTTAGTTCCTCTCAAACACTATCTGTCAACTGGGTAATAATTCGTCATAAATCCTCGAACAAAATTGTTTTGCCTGTTCTGTTGTGGTTTTGCAACTGCAAGCACATACCTATTCCTTCACTATTGCTTCAGCTAACACAACGATAACTTGTGTTGTCTTACGTCCGAGTGAGTGGCAGCAATATAAAATAAAATGCGAGTCAGGTGAGACAAAATTTATGATTGGTGCACAATCTCAGTCATCTACGAGATAATTAGTTATCGAGTAAGTGGTTAATTCGGATCCGATGCAATTGCACCGTTATAATGCTTCGAGTGGGCCATTACTGCATATTAACACCTGTCTGTAGCGGCAGACTGATATAATGAAAGTTGATATCATTATTGTTTCATTAAATGGTGCGCCTGCTCGCAATACAAAATGCAGCGCATGCGTCGGGGCACCAATTTTAACACTGTGTCGTCTTTTACTCTGTTGACACAGTCCTTCTGGTCGTTCCCATGTTTCTCGGTAAGCTAACTCGAGCTTTGCACTCCCATTTCTCCTCTGGTATCTGCATTCCCCCTCCTGTCACAGAGTGTGTACCCTGGTACTCTTCTTAGGAATCGCATCTCTGACCTTCCAAGAAATACTTCCTATTTCCAGATTACTTTTTATTCCTCTGCCAATATCTGTCTCCTCGCCCCCGAAAGCCCCAACTTTCGGTTTCTTTGAAGATATTACTGGATTACATAACTCGGTTGTTGTGGATAAAACACGAGCACCTGTTTGCCATCAATACGAATTGTATCCTCGTCTTCTTCCAAACTTTGCCCGGTCGCAGATTTTCCATTTCCTGTGACAGGAATTTCTGATCCTCGGTACATACCATTTACTCGAAATTCTAATATCAAAAAATAAAAACCCACCCAGTCAGTCAGAGGGTGCCTTGCAGTTAGAAGTGGATTCTGAACCGCAGTGTAACTCGGCATTTTTCACACTGACGTACACTACAGGAAGTGAAAGAAGTGATAAATGACAGATGAAAATCCTAGGATCGAACCCGAGTCCTTAGGATTTTACATCTTCACTACGATAGGGTCTACAGCTGTGACGAGTGCTGCCTTCGGCTGACATTTTCTCTATTCGATGTAGAATCGTACAATTTCAGCCTCTGGCCATTTTCTAGAATCCAAAATGGAAGCATTACACATCAGATGCATTAGTATCACTTACAAATTTATGAAAGGAACAAGTCATAAGCCAAGATACGCTAGGAGAATTATAACTTACTTTACAGTCGATTTTGAACGGTACATTATGCCGTGTTCGTCTTTTCTCCTACGGCAGCACGTAATTGTCACAAAATAAATTAGAAAAAGATTTCCTCGTTTTCGAGCAGTCATTGCCAAGCTCTTACATATAAGGTTGACATTTTTAATGTACGTACTTTAGGAAGATTATAATTATTTTAGAGAAATTTCTTAATTGAGCTCTATATGTCTTTGTTCTCAATTATATTTAATTATTGTTTGTGATCAGAGTAAAAATAACTGTATGTAATATCTTTAAAATAACTCGTATATATTTGTTCTACTGTTGTGTGAGTGTGCCATTTTTGGAAAGTCATTACAAAGATCTACATACAAAATCAATAACAGTACTCTAATGTAATAGTACTGAAAACCGTGAAAATCGAGTAAAATCTTTCACTACCTTTTTTACGGTTGCGGGATCTTTCGCATTACGCAGAACTGGTAGGCCTAAAAGTTGGCTAGAATTCCCAATTTTGCAGGTCGTTTTGTTCATTTAAAAGCGTATACTGTCTTTGAGATTGATGCACATTTCAATTTCTTTCTTCCAATCCGTCATTTTACCTTTCTGTAACGTACAAAATATTTGTAGTGATTTGTAAATAACAGGTATTTTGTAGCGGTCATCTCAAGTGTGTAGCAGAGTTGGACGGGCTACTGTGGATTACTGTCACACGTCCTTCAAATCGCGCGCCACCTTTCCTCCGCGTTTATCACTCTGCCGGTGAGCCACACTTCACCTTTACACGAAAAGAAAGTTGTCAGTTAAAACACAGCTCCTAGCGGCACACACCTGCCACTTCTTCTTCATGACCCTCTGCAGGTCCTTCAGGAAGTCCTTCGGGGGTGGGGCCAGCTGCTGCGGAGCCGGCAGCGTCGTCAGCCGCGTCGACTCCGACCGGCGGGGCGGCGGCGGCTTGCGGGAGGCGGGGGGCGGCAGGGACCGCGTGCCGTCCGCCCCCGGGCTCTCTGCCGGGATGGCGAATGAGATCTTCTTCCCTGCAAAGGTCCGCACTCCGGTCAGTCGGCCGCATTCCGTACAGTGTATCGTCGTTTACACCGGCAGGGATGGTGAGTGGAGTGTGGCCAACTCCTTCTACTCCATTGACGAAATTTTTAATAGAAACAAATGATGTATTGTATTTATTCATACCATTAGTAGTGTTATTTAAGCTTTAAAAAAATGACATGTTCCACATCCACAAGGATCTCCTCAACACAGATCTATGGAACGAAAAATTAATCTAATCTGGGGGAAGTCGTGGGTTTTACGACAACACAATAAAAGCATTCAAAAACTTGTTACGTGAGCTTACAGTGCAAGACGTCAAGTAGTGCATTACATCAATTACTTAAGAATGGATGAGCATACATCTCTGTATGTGCTCAGTGAAGTGTATCCTCGTATCACAAAGCACAATATTCACTTAAGAACTGCTACATCTTCAGAAGAGAGGCTCACTCCAACACTCCGATTCCTTGCTACAGGAGAGGGTTATGTTAGGTTAGGTCAGGTCAGGTCAGGTCTCCAATCTTCTTAATCTATTTTTGTATTCAGGGTGCCTCACGTTGTAAAGCGTCTCATCAGCTCCATACACCTCTATTAATTTTGTAGTTGTCGGCACACACCAACTGTATTTACCGGCAATGGTTATAAAAACACTACAGACGACAGAACGCTGCAGCGATACTAGCGCTCCACGCGGTAACATGTCACACTGCAGTGAACAGAAGACAAGCGACTTCTTTGATCAAATCTACAGCGAGGCCCTAGATTTGATCAAATATTGGACAACATTTGATTCCTATTACACCATCAAATATCTTTGACAAAGATTTTTGACAAAGATATTTGAAAGTGTAATAGCGGCCTTACGTGTGTTGCCTAACAATATACACCTTTTTGGACCAAAACAAGTGACTTTAAATCTTTGCAACGATTATCCTTATTTCCAGTGTCGATTACATGAACTTAGACGTCAGTTTGAGAAAAGAGATATACTTTTAAGTGTCAAATTTTATTAAGTAGTAAATATATTTGTAAGTGGTAATTAATGTACCTAGTTCCTTAAACAGAGCTCTGCAGGATATGCTAGAGTTCAGACCACTAATAATTCTCATTACACGTTTCTGGACCCGGAAACTATAGCTCGGCTCAACGAGTAACCCAGAAAATAATCCCGTACGACATCACGGAACGAAAGTAAGCACGGTGTGCCACCTCTTTTATTTTTACGTCACCTGCGACCGACGGCATTCGTGCTGCAAACAGAGATTCGGTTTAGCCACTTCGGCAGTTCCCCTCCCCGTCAAATTTATTATCGAGATGTAATCCCGAGAATTTAACAGTCTCAGCTGCTTCTCTTCGTTCGTCGTCATACTTTAGGCACCGAGTGGTGGAAAACATCTGTGTGTGTGTGTGTGTGTGTGTGTGTGTGTGTGAATTACGAAACTAGAATGGGATGTACATACCAAGTTACAGATCTTTTACTTAAGAGTTCAAAACTGTGTAAATCTGGCACCACTCGGTTCTTCAAAAATTGATATTTTCACCTTTCACTTTATCGTGTGTTTACTGCTGTACTACATTCACATTCGGGCACCGACGGTTGAAGCCGCCGGTCGGGTTAGGTCGAGGGGAGAGGGGAGGGGAAGGGAAGGGAAGGGAAGGGAAGGGAAGGGAAGGGAAGGGAGTAGAAGTGGGATGCCGACTCACCGGCAGTGCGCGACCTCTGCTGCGTCTCGGCGAGCGGCACGGGGCTGCGAGGCGTCGCCGGGGGCGGCGTCGGAGGCGGCGGGGACCCGGGCCGCCTGCTCGCCAGTGGAGACCCCGGCTGGCCGCACGGCGCCGCACCCGCCGCCTTCAGCTCCGCCAGGTACGGAGGCGCCGAGTACACCTGCGACACGGGACGGGACCAACTCTGAGGTGGCGAGCAGTACCGTAGGATGCGATTCGTGGAACTGAGGTGTACGTACATTTTACGTCTGTAATCTCTCTCTTCGGTCTCTCCACGGTGTTAATTTTTCGTAGCCAGTTTTCGAGTCCGATACATCGTCAGAGCATTTTCCTTCATTTAAAAAATTGAATTCTAGTTGCTGGCCGAACATACAGTGCCTCTCAAAAATAAGGACATACGGAACAGCCCACCGTTCACGTCAAGTAAATTTTGAGCCCTTAAGTTATACCAGAATGCAGTCATTCGGTAAATTTCATCAACGTCGCCTTCTCGGGTTATCGACCAAGTCGCAGTGTCGTGTCGTCACGACGAGTTTACGAGTTTCCCGTCTGTCGGGTTCGTCTCCAGTTCGTCCGTCCGTACGTGCCGAACAGTCAACTCCTCTGCCGAGGGCCCGACCGGTGTGGCAGTCGCGGTCTCACGACCGAAGGTGGCAGGTGGGCGGAGGGAGGTCCGGGTGTCAAATCTCAGAGCTGCTAGCCTATTTCGTCTGCGGCCTCTGCCCATTTCACATCGGACTCTCACCGGCACATATTTGCCGACGCCACATCCCTCGCATAGCTCGGTTGTGAACTAATGTCCCAGGTGACGGCACCGTGTGCCGTTCGGTCGTCAGACAGGTTGTATAAATACAAGTACGCCACTATCTCGTCAACTCTGACAGTGTTTTCCGACTGAGATCCACACGGTACTCGGCATTAGCAAAAATACCTCCACAGCACCAGGATTCGACGCCCAGAACCCCCAGGCAGCCCCACCACCCCTCACCAGAAGTGACGTGGCATCCCACCGCCTACCCGTCCGACCCTCGACGGAGGAATCTGCTATCCACCGGCTACAGTAGGAACGTCGTGACAACGTGACACCGGGGCTCGGCAAATCGACTGAGAATATTTTATTTGTGAAAAAAGTTGAAAGTTCATTTAGAGGCAAAATTAATTTAACATTCCAGCCTCCAAGCACCATTTATCACTACCCGAGAAATTTCAAAAATGGGCTCCCGAGTGGTTCCCGTCACCCCGATTTGACCCGAGTCACTTCTGCTCCATAAACATTCTACAGGTGAGATGGCACAAATATTTCCTTATTTAAAAGAACTTTTAATACACTTTGCTGTCATCTTCAGGTCTAAAACAATCTTTCCTTTACAAAATGTGTTCCTTTCAAGTCTGACCTCGTACCAAGTAGTCGTTCGGATAAAAAGAACAGCACATTATAAATGTTTCGTCATAACAAAAATATTCGAAAAACACCTCTCGCAAATGACTGCGTACGTACATCACTCGTCCGTTCTACTTCTACTCCTACGCGACTCAGATCCCCCGTTCGTGACGGGTACTTACCGGAGGAGGGGCGGCGAGCGGCCCCCGGCGCATCGGCGACGGGCAGTCTGTCGGGGCGGAGACATCCGAGGGCGGCGCGGGCGTCGGTGCCGGGGGCGGCGGGCGGTAAGGCGGAGGCGGCGGGGGCAGAGAGGCCAGGCTCAGCCGGCTGCCCGACAGCTCGGCCGGCTGCGGCGGCGGCGGGGGGCGGCAGCGAGTCCAGGCTCAGCGTGCTCTCGAACATGTCCGGCGGGGGCGGCGGCAGCTCCTCCTCCACCTGCCGGCAGCGCAGTAGTAGTACGCGGTGAACGTCAGTGCCAGAGACACGTTCGGAGGCTACGCAGATGTAGCTAGTTAGTTAAATTGTAAACTCGAACTGGGTCGGGCAGTCGAACAGTACGTGCGGAACGGTGCGTCCGTCGGGTTCCGACAGTGCCCGACCGTCTCTGAATTGTGCCACGGGGCTTCTACTGTACGAAGGGAAGAGTCGCCGTCCGCTCCATTCGGCACACCCCGTCTGACAGACCGTGCCGTAATCGAGCCCTGCGCGTACTGTGAACTTTCCGGCACTGACAGGTAACGATAATTTCGCTATCGTTGCCCGATAACCTAATACCGGTACAAAAATGTTGTGTTCTGTGCACAGCTGCTTACATTTAATGTGATCTGGGTAATTACTCAACACAAAACTATGTAAATCTTTCTTACAATAAATTTTGTTAAATTTATGTAAAAAATACGTATCAGTTAATCTAACCGATGTCTGTCAGTGACACAATCGATTAAACTCTGTGGCCTACAAATGTAATTGCATATAGAGAGAGGAGTAGTCTTGAGAGGGAGTCTCACAAATCGAGTCCAAATGGACGGACAAGTTTTGTGCAGACACAGTAAGCAGTTAGAATTTTGTAGCTCATTTGAGAGGATAAATATCGTATTATGTGGAAGATGGGTGTTGTATATTTTAGGATTTACAGATTCCTGGTTGAGAAACAAGCACTGACGAACAAGTTATTATTATCTCATAGTTGAAGTTACTCGACAAACGAAATGGTACTGGAAAATTACACATTTTTCCATGCAGGAAAATACTGAGACCGTTGTACCTCACAGAAGAAGGCAACAAAGCCAGCAAAAGAATCAGCTAAGTAATAAATTTTCGACTTTACCAGTTTCACACGAAAATGACAACGGCCCACACAGGAGTGGATACACCGTAATGGATAGATATTCAGCCAGCACAGTATGCAACTGGCCGCACTTCTGTTATTTGGTGAGTCATTACTGTTACTCCTAAACTATCTCTATGTAATACTCTTTCATCCCTGTTGAAGTGGTTCTCGAGTATTTCAATTTCTACAGCTCTTCTTCTCATCCTGGTACGGCAATGACAGCGTGTCGATGAGCCACACAGTCTGAACTGAAATTGGCGGATCCTGGCCCCGGTGCATACCTTCTACTCTCTAACTGTCTGTGTAACATTATTAACAGACGTCAGCTGTGCGTAATAGCAGCTTACAGATGAGGGGCATTTATACTATTAATACACCCACTGTCATTGCAATACTTCATTTTTCTGTCTGTGTACAATGCATTTGAAAGCTACAACTTCGTTTTCAAATACTACAATTTTTGAGACTGCACCTCGTCCATGTCATCACCCGGCAGAAAATGTGTGACATAGCTGTTCCCCCCCCCCCCCCCCCCCCCCCCTTCATCTTCAGAGAAATGTTTCTGTAACAATATTAATAAACCAGTAAAGCATAACATTCCTTATATCTTAATACGTAAACAAAAATAATGTAATATTTGGTATTTTACTACACCTTTGAACCACAAATTGTGCCAATTTGGTGACTTAATTTAGTCATAAACATTTTAAATCAGTTAAAGCGTAAGTAGGATTGGGCAAGCTTGCTAACCAATAGCAAAGACAACCCACTTATCAGCAAGTGAAAATAAAATTTCATTAATTAAAAATATACGAGACGGTTTTCTCGTAAAACTGAGAAATACGTACTCCGTTTACTGCCAGGCCGTAAGCTGAAGCACGTACAGAGCCAAAAAAAATCAGACAATACGGTCCCGGAAAGTGAACTCATAGCTCCAAAACGTGCCAGACTCTATCCCAAGTGCAAAATTTTGTGGCCTAGTGAACAAGTCCCTGACGTCTGCAAACGTAACTCGAGGAGGCTGGAAAATCGGCGAATGTGCGAAACAAACAGACCTCGAGCAATTTCAGAGTACTGTAGAAAAAGCTAACCCAGATGGCAGATCTGCATCGGTAACTGTTCGATTACAGATTTGTTATCTCAACTACCTCAGCATCCGTAACCTCGGTCTGCCGACGCGATACGATAAACAAAACAAAATACGAGTTTGGAGGTAGGCACCTCAGGAGGTTTGCTCACGACGTTACCGTAATTTTTATTAGCCTGCAACTGCCAGTGCTAAATTTGTGCACTCTAATAATTTAGCAAGGCCAATGAAGTGATGCAATTTCAGTGAGTGGACAATGGGGAGGGGAGGGGGGGGGGAGGTATTATGGTGACTGGCTTTTGAGGAGTAAACTTTGTGCTGATACCAGGATCTTTTATCAACCCGGACAGCCTTAACACACACACACACACACACACACACACACACACACACACACACACAAAAATCAGGGCTCCCTCTAGGACAGGGTGTGCTACGGTGTTATGCGACATAATGGTGGCAGGCAGATGAGCTGTGTGGGTGGCGGAGGAGGGGGAGGAAGCGAGGGCGATGCAGGTGGCAAACACACTTTCAGGAAGACGGCAGTTGGAATCGCCGCCTGGCCCCGGTTCGCTGTAGATTCCCAAATCGCAAGAGGCAATGCCAGGACAGTTGCTTCGGATACGGCACTACTTGCAGAAAGGTAGGTCATCACCTTTCTTACTCCATTCCGTAATTTGTTTGTGTCGGTCAGATGAAAATGGACCAGCAGAGCAGCCAACACCAGTTGCATTTAAAATGTAACAGAAATTTTCTAATTTTGCCCGTCTTATTAGTCGATTTGCGCACTTGATTCCTTGTTCTGTTAACACACGGGTCTTAGAGGTGTCTGTACAGTGTTACCCGGCCCGGCTATTTAGTCTGTCGTCAGCTGTCGAGAAGATAATACATGTTCTGACAGTAGCTGCAACTGTCTATTTAGCTTAAAAATGGATCAGAGGATATGTATTAAATTTTGGTATAAAAATAGAATTAAATACAGGAAAGTCTTAGAAATGTCAACATTGCTATTGGTGATTCTGCTGCTAGGAATAACACAAGGGTTTATAAATGGCAGAAGCATTTCAGCAAAGGTCGTGAAGAAGTCGAAGGCAGCGACCGCCCGCGATGCCCTGCCACACTGTCGACCTGCGAAATTGTGGAAAAAAAGGAAAGAAATGACTACGAACAGTCACCGAGTCACAGCTGGAGAAATTACAGCTGATGTTGGCAAAAAAAACTCTCTTACCCAGTGATATTTATGGTGTATGAAGCATGTGACTTAATTTTCTTTTCTTTTTTTTCCTCAAAATTGTTGAACTTCACATAAGAACAGCAATGAATGTGAGTTACTCAGAAGTCACTAGATGAAGTCAAAAACAATGCAGAACTGAAACACATCACAAAAGGTGACGAAATGAGGGATCGCAGATACGTCACAACTGAGGCTCGGTCATCGCAGTGGAATCACCCCGGTTGGTGAGACAAAAATTGAACGACAGGTGCTCTCAGATGTGAAGTTACACTCACTACGTCCTTCGATTTTAACAGTTCAGTGTCCTACGAGATCGAACATTCGATAAGGACTACTACTGGCAAAGTTCGGCGATGTCAGTGAGGAAATAAAAACAGATTTGTGGCAAAACTACGCTGAGCTTTTGCACCACCCTAATGCATTTCATTGCCAGTTCGTGAATTTTTGCCGAAACAGTACTGCACCGATGCTGCAGCCTATCCCTGTACGACATATTTCTGTTTCCAAAAATGAAGAGGAAAAGAAAAATCTGGAGCACAATGTAACGAAACTAAATTGTAAAATTTCACACACTTCTAATTTTATATAAATTATCATTAATGGCTTAAAAGGTTTCTGTCTCTTTATTGATGTAAAATATTATGAAACTGGTTTCCAACGGGGAGTTAATTTTAAAATGTAATTCAATTTTGTGTAGGTTTCGAAAAACCGTACCTTATATGAGCAAAGCAATAAGTTCCAGAAAGAAAGCATTTCATGTAAACTATACTTGATTCACATTAATTATATTTCAACAGACACTCTAAAACACTTCGTATACATAGTTTTTACTGCAGATCATTTTTCTTGGCCCAGATCCCTCTTCTTCTACTTACTCAGCCTTTTTTCCTTTCTGAGGACCTTGTAGCATAGCACGTAGTAATCCTGTCATGAAACATTAGTGTGTGAACCACAATAACACTGTAAGGAAGTTGCGTGTGGAGGGCATCGGATGAACTGCAAGAGTAAACTATAAGAGTCCTCAGTTTTTGATGTTGTTGAGCAACAGTCATTCAATAAATTTTAAATTAACACACCGCCATTTTACTGTATTGTTGTTTATTTAATTGCGACCTACATTCCGGCCTTTTATGCCATTTTCAAGTGATTGAGTTTATGTCATTAACATATTCTGCAGGACGTCAAGCTCAAAATTGTCGAGAAATTAAGAAAAATATTTGCTCTCCATGAAATGCCAGATGTAAAATCATCATCTTGTAAAAAGTGGGAGCGTGAGAAATTTAATAAATATATAAATATAACGTGCGCCCACTATTATTTACTGATCTTTTTACAAGATGACGATTTTACACCTGCCATTTCGTGGGGATCGGATATTTTTCTTAATTTACGGCCAATCTTGAGCTTGATATGCAAAATGTGTTAATGGAATAAACACAATCACTTAAAGTAACATACAAGGCTGAACCAAGGTTGTAATTAAATAAATAACAGTACAGTCCAGTACAGTCAAATAGTGTATCTCGATGTCTCATCAGTTATCTTCTCCATTCGTCGCTGATTCTTAGGTGACTTTGTTGTTGTTGTTGTTGTTGTTGTTGTTGTTGTTGTCTTCAGTCCTGAGACTGGTTTGATGCACTCTCCACGCTACTCTATCCTGTGCAAGCTTCTTCATCTCCCAGTACCTTCTGAAACCTACATCCTTCTGAATCTGCTTAGTGAATTCATCTCTCTGTCTCTCTCTTAGGTGACATATGAACCGTGAAATCCAGGTTGCTAATATAGCTAGTTATTTCTACCGTGAATGATTAATTCAAAGTCTTTTAATTTAAAAGAAGGGATGCCATCTCTTTTTATTGGTGTAATATGAAAGACATATCGCACAGCGACATTTTGCCCATCGAGAGCAACTAACATCACGTTCGAGAAATTTATCAAATTCAATAGTAATCAGTTTTTCCTCACATTAAATATTTCGTAGCCACTCTAATCAATTTCCGAGGCACTTTTAATACTAGAAGATTCACTACAGCTGTCAGTACAACACATAATACTGCCTGTCGTCTGAAGCTTATGGCTTCCGACTTGACACGACGACAGATTACTCCGGGCTGAAGACTATAGCGGGCACCTTTGTCAGTGCAAATTACAGTTTGTCAGCACTCGGCTGTTACCGCTGATGTTCGTCAAATCACTCTTATTCAGCATACTATGTTCAAACATTATTATTCCAGCTACTAGAAACACGAAATGGTAGTAAGGCTATGGATTCCAGCAAAGACAGCTTACATTTTCAATGTGATGATCGTTAATTCTGGAGATTTAACTTTATCCAACTTGCCGCCAAAAGAGGACTGTCATTTTAGAAGCACAGATGAGATTAAAAATGTACTGCCGAGAGAGCTAAAAGCTATTTCAAAGATCGCATTCCGAAAATGTTTCTGGAGATACGAAATAGTGCCAGTGTAAGTTTCCGCCATCACAGACGAACGGTCGTCGCAACATACCGTCACAGAAGGACCCGGGTTCGATTCCCCAAACAGACAGAAGCTCTCCGGCGGGAGGACTGAATGAGCTACACTCGTGACGTCGACGGAAAAGCTGCCGGTCCGAGAGGTGGCGGCGGCTCCGGGAACAGAACGTCGACAGCAGGACCCCTCGCCCCCCCTGTACCGCATCCGAGGGCGGTACGGCGGTCTGTCGACTATCACGCAGTCTTCGGGGCACGATCGCGGCTTTCCTCTTTCGTTTCCTTTACTGTCTGCTAGCGTAAGGACATAATGCGAGAGGCAGTCGAACACAAATCAACACTAGCCACAGTGGGACCGCGGAACGGTAGTCGTCACCACACACACTACATTTGTCGCACCAGAAGATGAGACGATCGATTCCCACTTCGTAGAACGCGGTCGGCCGCCGACAGATCGGTGCCCGCACCCACTCTCGCACATCCCCTTCCCACCGAATTTGACGTCCGCCTTCAGGTCGGCAAAGGTGTGAAAATTGTGCTGCAAAAGACCTGGGCTGTACAGAGAAAGTTGCAGTGTTTCCAGACCGAAATACCCAAGCGGAGCAGCCGCCATCAGATCAGCCGTGTGGGAGAGGCGAGTGTTACTGTGCGACAGGACAATTCCGAGTGCGGAGCCACAATCTGTGCACCGGGCTACAAATACGTTTTTGCAGGAACTGCGCCTCGCTGTAAAGTTGAAAAACTCGGGAACGGCACCCGACCAAATCGTCCCGTCGCACGATAACTCACGTCTCCACACTGTCGAGTAGACGAAGGCTACACTTGACCGATTCGGCTGGGAAACAGTGCGAGATCGTCTGCACAGCCCAGATCTTTCACTGTGCGATTCTCACATCAGTTTCAGTCAGACGAGGTCGTGTAAGAGTGGATGCAGTTGTGGATCTGTTCCCAGCCGACTGCACTATACAGAACACGAATCTATTGTTTCATCTCCCAGTGGGATCTACGTCCGAAAACACTTGTGCTAATTAGTTTTGAATTGAACCATTTGTGGCAAGTGTTCAGTTTTCATTTGACTGCCCCTTATATGTAATTATGGTTATTGACTTTGTGGTATACGGAGGATGTAAATGAAATAATAAAAAAGTACCACTATTTTCTACATATACCTCATATAATATAGTACCACGAATAGTTGAGGTATTCAGTTAAAAACGGTGTCTGGTTAAAAACAAAATAATTTCCACAATGCTTCAAAATATGTCTCCTCGAGTAAAAAGTGTAAGAAACTTTTTATGTCAGTGTGTGGCCATAAATGCTGAATTTCCAAGGTATTAAAAGTTCGAGTAGTGCGTGCACGTGCACACACACACACACACACACACACACACACACACACACACACACACACACGTGCAGAGCTCGACGTGTGTGAAAACCTGTAACTGTTACGTGCTCGCCTCTGTGGGTCGTTGCCAGTACACGAATCGAGTAATCGCCAGATTGTCGAACTGGAAGTACCAGCCTGAAGTCAATTGAGAACTCGTGCGAACTTTCGATGAGTGTGAAGCGTAACGAATATTTAAAATGGACACCACCGAGGTTAAGTCGTACTTAAAATACACCGTATTACAGTGTCGACAGTGGCACACGAGCTGCGGGTTCTATTACGATCGTAACCACCAGTTACGTCGTACCGTCGCAAACACGGCAGTACCTACGCATAAGTATGCCGCTTCACCATTTATAATGTCCAAATATGATCTGCGGAACGAAAACCGATCGTAACTTAACTACTCCAGATTCCACCGTTAAAAAAACAGGGGCCTGTGTCGGAAAATAGAACACACTTACAATACTTCCGAGCCGTGTGTCCCACTCGAATAAAGTGCAGTCTCTTGACAATTTAATTACTCGACAGAATCGAAACGCCGAACTTAACCGTACGAGGCGGATGTCCCGTAAATGGTGGCCGTTTCGATACGGCCTCTATTTTCAAAGAACGAAAGTACGACACACTGGGCCAGTGTTCCCACAACTGATTTAACGGCTGTGGGAGAGAACTTTGACAACCGTCGGCAACCTCACAGCTGCGAGTAGCTAGCCGCATCACTATCGAGCCATTTCGCAATAAGCCATACCGGCGACTCTCGGTAGTTCGGTGCCAGAGCCCTCCCATTTCGACTACTGTCTGCACAGGTGGGGGAGACGCCTCACAGTCTGGAAGCTGCTACAGAATCTGACTTTGCAGTGACAGCAAACAAGACTCGAGGCCGAGGGAAAGGTGAGAGGAGGAGACGCTCTGAGGGGAGGGGGCGGGGAGGGGGGGGGGGGGGGGGGGGGGACGACCTCTCCGTATTCCGTCAGTGCGTCGACAGCACTACTGCCGTCATTTTGACGAAACGTCTTTACGAGTGAAAACCCCACTCAACTCCTCCGGACCCGAGTCGACCGCCTACACCGACGCTCACGTTTTGACCCCGTGACGCCGTACTGATACCGGCACCTAACTGTGTCACCTCCTATTTTAGGCCCTCTCTCCTTTTCTTCTCTCTCTTCTCCTCTACCTCCTCCCTTAGTCGTACCGCGCGTATATCGCGGGGCATTCGACACGAAAAGGGAGGGAGAAAGGGGCCACACGTGTGCGGTCGATCACGGTGACGTAGTGCTACGTGTGAGCGTCACCCTTATCTCCGCTTTGAGAAGATTGGTGACTGGAGCAGAAACCTTCCTCTAAAACAAAAAGGTAAGTGCTCTCTTTGTGAAAAAAGGTAGATAGTAGTGTAGACTATAATGTCTACTGTTCTACCAAACTGAAGGAACACGACACAGTCTATAAAGTTTCAACTTTGGATGAAGTTTATTGATACCAACGAGCATAAACAAAACTCGTCCGTTCCAAATGTAATTGACAGAAAGAGTAGTTAGTTTTCTGTTGTGTGTGTGTGTGTGTGTGTGTGTGTGTGTGTGTGTGTGTGTGTGTGGTGGTCACTAATTACTGAAATGATCATTCCGGTAATTCTATCGCTAACTGTTTACGGGTCACTGAGCAACGTATCGACTACCTGACTATTCAGTGATTAATATCTGTTTTATTCAAACCGTAAATCGACTCACACTTTAAGCATCGGGAACACTTACTATCCCTTCCGATAATTCTTTGATAATTATTATTAAGTTAATGTCAATAAATCACAGTCGGTGTCACCCGATCCTTCACGCGACTATAACGTGCGACAGCCTACCGCGTACCTCAAACTTCGCGCCGATATTTCGAAGTCCGCGCGCGATTTGTTTGTAACGAAGTTTGGCCGTGGTTCCCTAGAATATTTTCTAAACCGACTCAGGGTTGTGGAGTATCAGTTCTATGTCCATTCCTAAAAATTACAGAGGACCCGCACTCTATTACGACTCGACCGCGCACTCGAGCAACTCTGAAAATAACGTCCCTCTCGAAGAGAAAAAATATCACACGTAAAGTACCATTGTGATCTGCTATGTCAAAACACATTTATATCCGTTCATAAACACTCATTACCTATTGATCCCAAAACGTATTGTACATAATTAAATTCTTTACTCCACAAATAACTTATAAAATTTAGAAATTATTTACACGTATACTGCGTCAATCACAACAACAAAATCTCGACTTCACGGGTTACTACCTGTTTTGACTGTGCTGCTCACAAGGTTATCCGACTGTAATGGACATCCCTACAAGATTATTTCTTAAAGATTTTGAAGGCTACACAGACAATTACCCGTCGTGAGAGTAACACTACTGACAACACAGACCCTGGAGTGCACAGACTGATCGTCTTTCCTATAAAGTCGGATACCCGTACCGTAAACAGTTCTCTGCCTACCCTGGTTCGAGTAGCAGAAGTTTAATTATAACCATCCTGTACTTGTCAGGGTTTCATAATGTTAGGAAAAATGGAGGAGGAGGAAAAGAAAATTTTATACTGCCAACAGGGTCTCGGTACTCTACTGAACAACTGTCGACTTCAGACGTCGATATCGATCAAATCGGTGGTCGTTTTGACGTGACGTGTCAGTACGTTCGTTTGCAAACCCTGTATAATGAAAACTGTGAGCTCATCCACACGACTGCTAAAAGTAATCCATTTAACTTCGGCTACACGATAAATCGGTCAAATCCGAAGGCCGTAAATTCGACTAAATACCTGGGCATTACAGTTAAGAACAACTGAAACTGGAAAAAACACACAGAAAATGTTGTGGGGGAGGCGTGTCGAAGACTGAGTTTTATTGACAACCTGGAGTACTCCTGCACAGAGTGGCATCCTTACCAAATGGGATCAGTAGAGTACATCGAAAGAGTTCAAAGAAGGGGAGCACGATTCCTATTACCGAGAACTAGGGGAGAAAATGTTATCGACACGATACGGGATTTGGGTGGATATCATTAAATCAGAGGCTATTTTTGTTACGGCGGACAGAACCGTCTCACAAAATTTCAATCACCAACTTTCTCCACCGAATGCAAAAATATTTAATCGGTGCCGACGTACGTAGGGAGAAACGCTCGACGTAATAAAATAAGGGAAATCGGAGCTCGCACGGAAAGATATATAAATGTTCGTTTTTTCCACACACTGTTCGAGACTGGAAATAATAGAGAAGTATCGCAAAAGTGTTTCGACGAACCCTCTGCCGGGCACTCCAGTGCGATTTGCGTATCCGCAGAGGTGCAGACGTAGCATGCGAGATACGCACCTGTGCGCAAGTTTCTCTTACCTCCGACTCTGCCGGCACAGGCAGCGGTGGGGGTGGCTCCCTGACGGGGGTGGACGAGCTGGACGAGGAGGCGGAGGCGGAGCTCCGAGCCGACCCGCCCCCGACGCTGTGGTGCCGTTTGAGGGTGCTCGAGTTGCTGCCGCCGTCTGCGCCGCCCCCGCCGTCCGGCGTCGACGGCGTCTGGCACGACCGCCGCCTCCGCACCGAACCTGCGAGACGGGCAGTCGAAATTCAGTTCTCTGACTGCGATGGACAGGAAAGAGGAAAGGTGGCCACTCGACCGGAGCCGAGAGACACCGCGGTGCTCAGACAGAGTGGCAGCTACAGAGCTAACGACAGTCGACGTCCGATTTCTCACCGTCACTGAACACCTGACACGGTCCTCACTGTGGGCTACACGAGTCGCAGTCGGCACTCGGTTGCCGATTACAGGCGACACGGGCAGATTTCAAACAAAAAAAGAACGATTGGGAGAAAAACGAGAACAAATAAAAGAAGTCGACAGGACTACAAATGTTATACGGTACATTATTAGAAGTACAAGAATAATTGCATTTAAGCTGATTAATTGAATAAAAATAATAATAAAAGTCGTCCAATTAGATTTAAAAATAAAAAAATTTTTCTGCATCTGATGAGATTTTGAACCTACAAGCTTCTACTTGTCAAGTTTATACCTTAACCACTTCACTAGGGGAGAATGTTACATTTATAGCTCTGGTGACCCAGTTGTAACGATGAACTGTGGTCTTCAAAAAATTCAGCTTCACACAATGTCGCCTGATGCGAGCCAATCTCTATAACTACAATAACTGTACATGTGACACTGAATTGTGTCTTGGGCAGAAGGATCCAGTAGTGTTTGGTCAGTGCTGTGCATGAAACGTGTATTTCATTAGCTTTTGTGTGTGTGTGAACAAACCCAAACAAGAGACTGGAAGCAAGGTGATTAATTATTGTGGAAGTTCGGCAACAGCAAATGATTTGGGTGAGAGGCTGAGTGCTCAGATTGGAGGAAACCAGCTCTGGTGAGCGAAGTGTCAAGTATCATCTCATTTGAATCAGACTGTAGTGACAACCGTACTGTGTTACGTGTGCCTCTTTTAAGTACGTACCTGTCTTCCTTTCTTTCCCCCTCCCTCCCCCCCCCCCCCCTGCTTCCATTAGTTCTGTTATCATGTTTCAAGTTTTTTTGTACAACCACCAGATGGCAACTGAGATGTGACACCATTAGAGTTTTAAATTTTATCTAAGTTATTGTTAAAACAGTGACAGGTCAGAAACAGCTGCCGGCCGGTGTGGCCGAGCAGTTCTAGGCACTCCAGTCCGGAACCGAGCAAGTGCTACGGTCGCAGCTTCGAATCCCGCCTCTGGCACGGGTGTGTGTGATGTCCTTATATCTGCGGTGGTTCATTTACGGGGAAGTTTTTCACGATCAATTACTGCAAAACTTAGCATTCGGAAGAAGGTAACAGAGCAGCAATCCAGTTGTCTCACCTCCAATTCTGAGCCTAAGGTGTACCCCCCAGCAACATTTGTTACGTACGGAAACCCAATAGTGCACGAATACGAGAAATATTACATCCGTGCGGCTCATCACCAGATAAAATCGTGAGTCTCAGTAAGACAATAAAAACTGCCACTCTCGCTCCTATGCGACACTTACGGGAACGGGATACTGTACGCTAACTGGAAATATAAAAATAATAACGTGAAACCCGTCGAGAATTTGTGAAATTAGAACAGCGTGCCGGAGCGGGACTCAAACCCGGCACCTCCGCCCCTCGTGGGCGAGTGCTCCGCCGACCGAGCGCGACTTGCGACACGGCCTCATAGTAGCTCCTCTCTCCCGTCTTACGTACTTCACACGAGTTCCTCGGCATTCCTTGCAAGACTAGCACTCCTGAAAGAAGGGGCACTGCACTGAAATTGCTCAGCTGCAGCTGAGGGGATTTCCAGCCTGCAGGGGCCCGCGACACAGCGCTCGCGAGGCTCCGTCAGCTGTGAAAGGCAAAGATTGCAGGTTCGAGTCCCGGTCCGACATATGGTGTTCGTTCTGGCGCACAGTAAAAACTGGTTATCTGGGAACTTTGGTAAAAATTAAGATGGAAAATTCGTGACTTGCTGTGGTCAGTTAATACAAATTGTCACACAAACATGCTTACCTTTTCTTTTTCTTTTTTTACAATCGTATTGACCAACTAGGATCACGTTGACAACTTCAGTTCCTCTTCTTCTTTTGTTGTTGTTTCCTATTTCTCCAGTATTCCCTCATGTTCTCCCCACGAAGTCTCTTCCTTTCTTCTGTCCACGTTGTTCCCGATTTTTTATTTCTTCTGCTTTGAAAGCTTTCCAAATTTAGTATTTTGTTTTTAAAATGGTTTCTTTCTGCTATTTGTGATTCTTTGACATTGTTTCTTTCAAGATCTTTTCTTACTTCTGTAATCCACGCTACTGTTGATTTCTTCTTCCAGAAATATAGGAGTATTTGTTTTGTTAGTCTATTTCCATCCATTCGGTAGAGATGTCCAAAACAGGTTAATCTTCGTTTGGCCATTACTTCAGATATTTTCTCTATATTTTTGTAGATCTCCTCATTACTTATTTCCAACCATCTGTAGTTTTCATTGCACCCATTATTTTTCTAGTAATCCTTTTTTCCAGTACCTCTAGTTCGTCCATCTTATAGTTCATTGTTAGACATTCAGATCCGTGTAAACATTCTAGTCGTACCACTGTGGTGTAGTGTTTTAGTTTTGTTTTTCTAGATATACATTTCTTGCTGTAAATATTTTAGGTCAAACCATATGCTCTCCTTCCATTTTGTTAATTCTTACATCTATTGCAGATTTTTCTAGACCATTCTGTTGTATAGTGTCTCCAAGATATTTAAATTTATTTACTCGCTCTATTTTACCTATTTGTGTTTTTATGTATTTTGGTGCTTTTTTATATTTGTCATGAATTTTGTTTTCCAGCTGAAATTTTGAGACCAGTTCTGTTTGCTAACTTTGGGAATTCAGGGATGACCTTGGATTTCCTACTCTTTACAAACACGGTTACTAATTATTACAATTTGAAAAAAAAAATATATATATATATATATATATTATTAAAATTTTTTGTTATAATTACTGCTCAATCTACTTTATCATTTTGCTCAGTGAAACCGAGACAATTTTTAATGAAAGTAAACCGTTGTTGTTGTTGTTGTGGTCTTCAGTCCTGAGACTGGTTTGATGCAGCTCTCCATGCTACTCTATCCTGTGCAAGCTTTTTCATCTCCCAGTACCTACTGCAACCTACATCCTTCTGAATCTGCTTAGTGTATTCATCTCTTGGTCTCCCTCTACGATTTTTACCCTCCACGCTCCCCTCCAACACTAAATTGGTGATCCCTTGATGCCTCAGAACATGTCCTACCAACCGATCCCTTCTTCTGGTCAAGCTGTGCCACAAACTTCTCTTCTCCCCAATCATATTCGATACCTCCTCATTAGTTATCTGATCTACCCATCTAATCTTCAGCATTCTTCTGTAGCACCACATTTCGAAAGCTTCTATTCTCTTCTTGTCCAAACTATTTATCGTCCATGTTTCACTTCCATACATGGCTACACTCCATACGAATACTTTCAGAAATGACTTCCTGACACTTAAATCAATACTGGATGTTAACAAATTTCTCTTCTTCACAAACGCTTTCCTTGCCATTGCCAACCTACATTTTATATCCTCTCTACTTCGACCATCATCAGTTATTTTGCTCCCCAAATAGCAAAACTCCTTTACTACTTTAAGTGCCTCATTTCCTAATCTAATTCCCTCAGCATCACCCGACTTAATTCGACTACCTTCCATTATCCTTGTTTTGCTTTTGTTGATGTTCATCTTATATCCTCCTTTCAAGACACTGTCCATTCCATTCAACTGCTCTTCCAAGTCCTTTGCTGTCTCTGACAGAATTACAATGTCATCGGCGAACCTCAAAGTTTTGATTTCTACTCCATGAATTTTAATACCTACTCCAAATTTTTCTTTTGTTTCTTTTACTGCTTGCTCAATATACAGATTGAACAACATCGGGGAGAGGCTACAACCCTGTCTTACTCCCTTCCCAACCACTGCTTCCCTTTCATGTCCCTCGACTCTTATAACTGCCATCTGGTTTCTGTACAAATTGTAAATAGCCTTTCGCTCCCTGTATTTTACCCCTGCCACCTTTAGAATTTGAAAGAGAGTATTCCAGTCAACATTGTCAAAAGCTTTCTCAAAGTCTACAAATGCTAGAAACGTAGGTTTGCCTTTCCTTAATCTTTCTCCTAAGATAAGTCGTAAGGTCAGTATTGCCTCACGTGTTCCAGTGTTTCTACGGAATCCAAACTGATCTTCCCCGAGGTTGGCTTCTACTAGTTTTTCCATTCGTCTGTAAAGAATTCGTGTTAGTATTTTGCAGCTGTGACTTATTAAGCTGATAGTTCGGTAATTTTCACATCTGTCAACACCTGCTTTCTTTGGGATTGGAATTATTATATTCTTCTTGAAGTCTGTGGGTATTTCGCCTGTTTCATACATCTTGCTCACCAGATGGTAGAGTTTTGTCAGGACTGGCTCTCCCACGGCCGTCAGTAGTTCCAATGGAATATTGTCTACTCTGGGGGCCTTGTTTCGACTCAGGTCTTTCAGTGCTCTGTCAAACTCTTCACGCAGTATCATATCTCCCATTTCATCTTCATCTACATCCTCTTCCATTTCCATAATATTGTCCTCAAGTACATCGCCCTTGTATAGACCCTCTATATACTCCTTCCACCTTTCTGCTTTCCCTTCTTTGCTTAGAGCTGGATTTCCATCTGAGCTCTTGATATTCACACAAGTCGTTCTCTTATCTCCAAAGGTCTCTTTAATTTTCCTGTAGGCGGTATCTATCTTACCCCTAGTGAGATAGGCCTCTACATCCTTACATTTGTCCTCTAGCCATCCCTGCTTAGCCATTTTGCACTTCCTGTCGATCTCATTTTTGAGACGTTTGTATTCCTTTTTGCTTGTTTCACTTACTGCATTTTTATATTTTCTCCTTTCATCAATTAAATTCAATATTTCTTCTGTTACCCAAGGATTTCTACTAGCCCTCGTCTTTTTACCTACTTGATCCACTGCTGCCTTCACTACTTCATCCCTCAAAGCTACCCATTCTTCTTCTACTGTATTTATTTCCCCCATTCCTGTCAATTGCTCCCTTATGCTCTCCCTGAATCTCTGTACAACCTCTGGTTCTTTTAGTTTATCCAGGTCCCATCTCCTTAAATTCCCACCTTTTTGCAGTTTCTTCAGTTTTAATCTACAGGTCATAACCAATAGATTGTGGTCAGAGTCCACATCTGCCCCTGGAAATGTCTTACAATTTAAAACCTGGTTCCTAAATCTCTGTCTTACCATTATATAATCTATCTCATACCTTTTAGTATCTCCAGGGTTCTTCCATGTATACAACCTTCTTTCATGATTCTTAAACCAAGTGTTAGTTATGATTATGTTGTGCTCTGTGCAAAATTCGACCAGGCGGCTTCCTCTTTCATTTCTGTCCCCCAATCCATATTCACCTACTATGTTTCCTTCTCTCCCTTTTCCTACACTCGAATTCCAGTCACCCATGACTATTAAATTTTCGTCTCCCTTCACAATCTGAATAATTTCTTTTATTTCATCATACATTTCTTCAATTTCTTCGTCATCTGCAGAGCTAGTTGGCATATAAACTTGTACTACTGTAGTAGGTGTGGGCTTCGTATCTATCTTGGCCACAATAATGCGTTCACTATGCTGTTTGTAGTAGCTTACCCGCATTCCTATTTTCCTATTCATTATTAAACCTACTCCTGCATTACCCCTATTTGATTTTGTGTTTATAACCCTGTAGTCACCTGACCAGAAGTCTTGTTCCTCCTGCCACCGAACTTCACTAATTCCCACTATATCTAACTTCAACCTATCCATTTCCCTTTTTAAATTTTCTAACCTACCTGCCCGATTAAGGGATCTGACATTCCACGCTCCGATCCGTAGAACGACAGTTTTCTTTCTCCTGATAACGACATCCTCTCGAGTAGTCCCCGCCCGGAGATCCGAATGGGGGACTATTTTACCTCCGGAATATTTTACCCAAGAGGACGCCATCATCATGTAATCATACAGTAAAGCTGCATGCCCTCGGGAAAAATTACGGCTGTAGTTTCCCCTTGCTTTCAGCCGTTCGCAGTACCAGCACAGCAAGGCCGTTTTGGTTAATGTTAAAAGGCCAGATCAGTCAATCATCCAGACTGTTGCCCTTGCAACTACTGAAAAGGCTGTTGCCCCTCTTCAGGAACCACACGTTTGTCTGGCCTCTCAACAGATACCCCTCCGTTGTGGTTGCACCTACGGTACGGCTATCTGTATCGCTGAGGCACGCAAGCCTCCCCACCAACGGCAAGGTCCATGGTTCATGGGGGGGAGGAAGTAAACCGTATTGGCCCAAAAATAAGTCACCACCACATGTAAACCACACCCCTAAATTCAGAGGTGGGGGGAAATAAAAATAAAAGATAAAAAAAATTGCACATAAATAAGCTGCACACTGATTGAGAGGAGAAAAGTTACCAAACATTTATCTGTACATACTTGCAGGGTGCAAGTATTACCACAAACATTTGCCCTAGTATTTGATAGAACACCCTGGCAACATCCTTTGTCTTGTTAATATCATCGCTATCAGTTCTGGTATTCACTTCATCGCCCTCACTCCTACCACTCTCTTCACTCTCTTCCCTGAGTGCATCATCCTCATAGCTGTGCTGCACATTCGACAGGCGGCACCTGTCGAACCCCTCGGAGGTGGACTGACGATACCGAGGACTGCAGAGCGAGAATCCACTCGCACATAGCGGTGACCGGTGACTCCTTTAAGGGCACGGTCTACTTCCGGGAGGCAATCTGGATACATTTTTTAGAGGTTGCCCTCAAACGGCACTTTTACAGTCACATCTAGTAGCTGTAGTTTTCAAGTCATTCCTCCAGGTCTTTTGTCCAGCAAGTTTATCTTTTACTTCAGCAGCTAGATGTCCCCCAAAAACATACAAAACTAATACGGCCCTCTTAGCGAGGGCTCCAGACGTGCGATTCCGAATGTCACACACCAGTTGACCGTCAGTAGCGTCATTATTCGGCCCTTTTCTTCGCAGCCTATCACTGAGCATTTAGTAAATTTTTCTCTGGACACAGTTTTTCTCTTCAGAACGACGTAACGGGGATAACCTCCTTCCATCAGCTGTAACAGCTATCATCACAGTTATCCCCCGCCCCCGCCACCCCACCTGTTCCCCTCAAGGAGATACTTTTTGCGCCTTTTACGTCTACTGTCGTATTGCTCGGCACGTTAAAAAATACTTGTGGCTCGTCAGCACCTCCAGTCCGATGAAAAGCGTACGCGTGACACCTTTGCAACTGTATGACGTAACGCTCGAGCTCGATCAGCTTCTCCTCGACATCTGCCGGCTTCCTTCGTGCCAGTGCAGTACTTCGTCTGAGAGCGAGGCCATGTCTCTGCACAAACTGACGACACCGACCGATACTCGCACGAAATTCTCATTGTGGCACGTTCGAGACTTTTGCGACTTCCGAGGCTTTCAGTTGGATAATTTCTCGTCAGATAGGCACCCCATCTTTCCTCTTATCTTGCACATAGGAAAGAAACTTAGCTTCCAGTTCCTGATACTTGCCACATTACAGTTCCCTTAACAATTTTATCGACGAAACTGTCCCGTTTCATTTTCCTTCTGAAGAGAGACGACATTACACACGTTATGCTCGTCCAGTCCGTACCTTGTTCTGGTCCCTCTTTCGGTCACAGTTTCGGCACGGTGCACAATTGTAAATCTGTAGCTCACACCGTAACTGTGCCGAATTCCTCGGCTCGAAGGTGGTTTTTGCTCTACTCGGTCGTGCGTACTGTCACGAAATGGACTTTCTTAGCAGTATCTAAATGCAACTGAATTATAAACTAACAAAATAATCCTGAAAGACCTACACAATGTTAATGTCAATCAAACACTGGTAAAAGTTTGCACTGTCGCGTAAAAGAATGCACCGTCACCTATTCGAGATACGGACACTAGTCGCACCGTCGCAAATCAGCTTCACATTTGTACGGCAAATGGTTGTAGGGAGACAAGGCAGCAGGTATAAGCCGCACCCTAACTTTTTGAGGATCAAATTCGGGTAAATAGTGTGGCATATATTCGAGTCGATGCAGTAACTAAATAAGTTAGATTGCACGCTCTAAGTGTCCGTATCAAATTTTGTGAGAAACTCAAAAGTAGATGAGGATAATAAAGTTTACAAACGGTAGAAGATATTACCGACCTGCTCTCTGGACAGTGCCCACGTTGACGTTCACAGAATCTGCCAGGTCGACCGACGGGGAGAAGACGGACGTGGGCGTGGTGGCCGCCGTCGAGGGAGAAGGCGTCGACGGGGTGCAGGCCACCGTCTCGCCCACCTCCTTCAGCTGTCGCGTGATCGACGTCAGCGGCAGCTTCGGGTTCACCGACGGCTTCCGCTTGATCGTGCCTGTCGTCGGGAAGTCGCACTCGAACCTGCGGGCGGAGGCAGGGGGTCAGAACACCGCGGTACTGGCAGGCGGGGATGCCGTGGGGCGTCGGAGTGTGCGACTTGTGATTTCCGAGTATACCTCGGCACAATTCTGTCAATCTGAACGAATTTTGTCGTAATATAGATTTGGTCAATTTTCTTAAAATAATGGAAACAAATTGTTTGCAGTGAATGGATAATTTGCTTAAATGAAGACGATTCATGCATCTCGAGAAAGTTATTTTTTTCTCAGTACTGCTGACGAGATAACAGTCGATCGTAAGTTTAGAATGCCGATTACTTGGAAATTGGTGGAACTCTAACAAAGGTGATACTGCTAGAAGACTAAAATAGGTAAGCAATTATTCCAGTGCACTCTTATTTTGCTTAAATTACTTTCTATCTACATATCGATTGCAGTCTTTGATGCAGGGACAAAATTTGGTTACAGAGCTGCTGACAGCAAAACTGGGAAGCTAAAGAAGGAGACAGAATTATTCTACACGGGCAGTCTTTGTCTCTGCATAATACAGTGAGAATCGGCTGCCTGCACTTCAATGGAGTAGGGGGTTACTGGGAGGGCAGGACGCAGGGAGGGGCAGGGCGGGTGGGGGGGGGGGGGGGGGGGCGGACTGCTTGCACCTAAGATTAAATTTTCCTGCAGATACACATGCACAACATCAGTAATTATTTTCTCTTGTGAAAACATTCCCTTTGAAGTGCCAATGCAACATAACGCACAGCAAAGTTGTCTGCCCTCCATTTTTATAGCTTTCCTCAACATTTTCCCTCCCTCAGCCCCCTGGAAACAGTCTAATAGTATTGAAACCCAAACATGGCGTATTCACTTATCAATGTTTTCACTCGTCGAGGTCGGTACAGGGTAGTCACCTTTTATCTTTCTCGTGCGTATTTTCCTAACAACTTTCTTATAACAAGGGGACCTCACACACTGGCTCTCTCCAGTTTTCTTTGTACTTACAAATTTGCGTAAGATTCCGGACGTGAATTTCATAAAGCAGTGCAGCAACACAATTCTAAAAAAGTCAGAATAAAACTGCCTTTGAAGAGTAGATGTTTGGAGTCCTGCTGTATACGAAATGGCTGAAACTCACTGACGGGACCTGCAGTAGCAGACCATCGTGTAAACTTTTGTAATTGCGAAGTTGGCATTTCAGGTCTCAGTAGGGGCCACATTTATTACTTTTCTTTCAGTTCTTTATTTATTATCACACTGAAATACTAAATAACAAACAAAGAATGATATTTTTGATAAAAGTAACATTCTCATTTATAATTGCTAACTGCATAACAAGAAATTAAAACTTTGATAAGACACACAAAATGTCTGCAGATTCCATTAATAACATTGAAATGTTTGAACTTAAATGATCTTAACAATCTTCTAATTTTCGAAGTATCCACTTTCCTTTAAAAAAAAAAATCCATAATGGTACTGCTCTAGAAAATTGAAAAGTCTTAGCCCGTAAGGTCCCCTCCGGAAAGTCACTCTACTCGTCCCACACCCCGCCACCGCTCTGCTCTCCCCACTGCCGGACCTACACGCACCCGGCAGCCGCTGTGTTGCCGGAGAGCGTGGAGGCGGTGCCGCCGCTGCCGGCCGCACTGCCGCAGCACCCGTCGCTCAGGCAGCCGCTGGAGCTGGAGCCGGTCGAGACGGCGTCCGCCGCCGTGCCCCCGCCCCCGCCGGGCGAGTCCGAGGGCGAGCCCGCGCCCCCGGTCCCGCCGGACCGCGCGCCGCCGCCCCCGAGCGCGGGCGCGATGGAACTGACGGAGCAGGAGCGCGCCTGCGCCAGCTGGTCCAGGTCGTCCTGCGCCAGCTCGTCCACCAGCGCCCGGTAGTTGTCCATCAGCTGGCGGCCAAACTGAAACAGACACGGCAGTCGTCCGTCAGGTGGCGGCCAAACTGAAACAGACACAGTAGTCGCCCTTCAGGCGGCAACCGAACTGAAACAGACACCGTACTTCTCCGTCAGTTGGTGGCCGAACTGAAACAAAACACACTAGTTGCCCATCAGCTGGCAGCCAAACAGTTTAACAGACAACAGTTTTCCACTAGCTGGCACACAACCCGAAACAAAACACGGTAATCGTCCGTCAGCTGGCGACCGAACTGAAACGGTCGCCGTAGTCATCCGAACCGAGAGACCGAGGCGTCCGCCACCGAGTGGAGCGACGGCTCTTTTAGGGGCGGCACCTCTGCCTCGCCGCAGTTTCAGCTCTTACGTTACGGATGTTTTAGATTCTAAAACCTGTGTGAGTAATGAACACAAAACAGAGAACTGCAGCCAGCTACTCGCTCGAAATATTTGTTTATTCCCGTAAACTAGTTCTCAAAACTTTTCAGGTTCACCTTTAGACGGGCCACACGGAAATTGCACGCTTATCGCAACAGCGTCGTGCCGACTGCCATTTCCTTTACGCACACTGTCCGGCTGACGAGGAGGAACGGCAGAAACCTCAGACAGGTGGGTCCGCCTAAACGTCTTCTCCGCGACAGACCTCTCACTCGGCTGTGAAGTGTGTGCCGTTTTCCCATCCGGCAGATTAAAACTGTGCGCGAGACCGGGCCCGAAACACGGAACCTCACCTAACGAGAGTGACACGATTTACACTCCTTTCGAGGTTTTGCCAGATGTATTACGCTTTAGCAGACCTGAAACTTGACGACGAGGTCTCCAGTTGACGTAGGCGGTAGAAATACGATAAAACTCACCAGATATTCTTCGAGTCTCTGAAGGAGTACGAGTGCTTCCAGATTTGCATCGCTGTAAGTGACTACTGCAGAATGAGAGACACTCAAATTTGTCTTTTCTCCCGTCAGTCTTTACGAGTCGAAAGTGGAAATGACTCGGCAGTAGTGACACAATTAGTTTGCTCGATCGATCCCGACGCTTCATTCGTGGACTAGCACTCCGAGAAGAAACAGTGTGTTTAGTTCTGCGTTTGTAAGTAGTGCGATATATTTTGTTCAGTTTCTCATATTTTTCAGTCAATTAGGCAGTCACAGAAGTGAAGTGTATCTTCACTGCAGACTTAATTCCACTCTTCACTGATGAAGGTAACAGACAAATTCACATCTGTGTCACTGTGGGGCAGTCTCTCAGGCACACTCTAGTCCAGACACGATCTCGTACTTCTAAAGACATTCCACAAATATACGGCGAGTTTCACCACATTTTTGCTGCCCGTTTCATTCGGAGAACCTGTCATTAAATTCGACACCTGTTGAATCACGGTAATGCAGAAAACTGTAGAAGAATACATTAGAAGCACTGCGACAAAAGGAACACGTTCTCAGTTCGAGTCCCAGTCTGGTACACAGTTTTAATCTGGCAGGAGAGCTCGCTCTGACGACAGTTTCTGACAGAAGTTTTCGATACACTCTAAATCTTCAGATTTTGTAGTGTCCGAGTGTGATTCAGAGGGATCAGAACGGCAGAGGAGGAGGAAACTGTACTAAATCTACCTTTTAAAAGCACAGGAATAAATTGTACAAATTCACGGTGCTGAATAAAGTGAACTGCTGAGAGTGACAAATGACAGCACTTTCTGTTGTGCTACAAAGTGAAACTGGTTTGTGTCCGTGCTCTGAGAAAAGCTCAAACTTTGTGAGCAGACTACCACAAAAACGAAAGACGACCGTGCAGTACAAAAGTAACACCGCGACAAAGCGCCGGGCGCGGTCCGACAGCTCGTACGCGGCGAACACCGGACGGTGCGAGCAGGCGCTCACCTTGGCGAGGCGGATGCCGACGACCCACCGGTGCAGCGAGGCCTCGTCCTCGGCACACAGGAACTTGATGTACTTGGTCGACTTGGGCTGCTGCAGGCGCGGGTGCTTGATGGCGAAGCAGAAGTCGGTCGGCGCCTTGTACTTCTTGCGCCAGCCCACGCCGTAGTAGACCTGCAAAGCGACGGCGGTTTCAGTACACTGGGGAGGCAGCTGGTCGTGTGCTGTCTCCGTGGTCTTTACCGGGAAATGGACATGACAACTACACTATTGGCCATTAAAACTGTTACACCACGAAGATGACGAGCTACAGCGAAATTTAACAGACAGCAAAAAAGATGCTGTGATATGCAAATGATTAGCTTTTCACAGCATTCACACAAGGTGCTAACACGAGGAAAGTTTCCAACCGATTTCTCATACACAAACAGCAGTTGACCGACGTTGCCTGGTGAAATGTTGTTGCGATACCTCGTGTAAGGAGGAGGAATCCGTACCGTCACGTTTCTGACTTTGATAAAGGTCGGATTGTAGCCTATCGCGATTGCAGTTTATCGTATCGAGACATTGCTGCTCGCGTCGGTCGAGATCGAATGACTGTTAGCAGAATATGGAATCGGTGGGTTGAGGAGGGCAATAAGGAACGCCGTGCTGGATCCCAACGGCCTCGTATCACTAGCAGTCGAGATGACAGGCATCTTATCCGCATGGTTGTAACGGATCGTGCAGCCACGTCGCGATCCCCGAGCCAACAGATGGGGATGTTTGCAAGGCAACAACCAGCTGCACGAACAGTTCGACGACGTTTGCAGCAGCACGGACTATCAGCTCTGAGACCGTGGCTGCGGTTACCCTTGACGCTGCATCACAGACAGGAGTGCCTGCGACGGTGTACTCGACGGCAAACCTGGGTGCACGAATGGCGAAACTTCATCACGATGGTAGCATCCGTGTTTGGCGACATCGCAGTGAATGCACATTGGAAGCGTGTATTCGTCATCGCCATACTGGGGTATCACCCGGCGTGATGGCATGGCGTGCCATAAGTTAAACTTCTCGGTGACCTCTCATTCACATTGACGGCACTTTGAACAGTCGACGTTACATTTCCGGTGTGTTACGACCCGTGGCTATACCCTCCGTTCGATCCCTGCGAAACCCTGCATTTCAGCAGGATAATGCACAACCGCATGTTGCAGGTACTGTACGGGCATTTCTGGATACAGAAAATGTCAAGCTGCTGCCCTGGCCAGCACATTCTCCAGATCTCTCGCCAACTGAAAACGTCTGGTCAATGGTGGCCAAGCAACTGCCTCGTCACAATACGCCAGTCACTACTCTCGATGAACTGTGGTATCGTGTCGAAGCTGCATGGGCAGCTGTACCTGTACACACCATCCAAGCTCTGTTTGACTCAATGCCCAGGCGTATCGAGGCCGTTATTATGGCCAGAGGTGGTTGTTCTGGGTAGTGATTTCTCAGGATCTATGCACCCAAATTGCGTGAAAAATGTAATCACATGTGAGTTCTAGCATAATATATTTATCCAATGAATACCCGTTTATCATCTGCACTTCTTGTTGATGTAGCAATTTTAATAGCCAGTAGTGTACTTACGTACACCCCATTTCCGACATTGTTCAAAACAATAAAATTACCATCTCCTGACAGTGAACTTCTCCACAAAATTAAATAAAAAACTCACCTCAAAACTCTGTGTTACTTTTATATATTTTTTACTTATTTATTTGTTTGCTTTTCCAGAAATCAGTAGTGCCATAAGGACTTGTGTTACATCTGACTGGGTATTCTACACACAGGGTGGTTATAATTAAACTTTCACTACTCGGGTCAAGTTAAACAGGAAACTATTTACCATATGGGTAACCAACTGCACAGGAATGAAGTCCAGATTGTGTGTTTCGTCAGTAGTGTCACCGATACGACTCCCCGTCGAGTGCCGGTACCGGAGCGTCTAAACACGAGCGACACAGTTGCAGACGTCGACACGGATCCGGACGAGGTGAGGGGGGCTTTACTCGTAAAACAGTTTTATCCGAAAGATGGCAACCGTGTCGCTACTCTTCGAGAGTACTGACACCTTTAAGGAATACGGAGAGACTTCTTTCCACACTGGGGTCAAAGAATCCCATTTGGAAGTTTGAATTACCTGGCGATTCGTGAACGGCTCACGAGAGGTGCCGACAGCCAGTCGTACTACACTCTGTCACAGAAGTTACTGTCGTCACTGCCGAGAATACCGGACGCGAAGTACGATCTTCGAGCGGTGCATGTCTGTGTCACAACAGTCGAGAACACAACAGTCGAGAATTCCGCAGCTCACTGTTCGAGAAGTGCTGCGAGTGACTGCGAAACAGTAGCCGCACGAACTTCACAGTACTCGTTGAGTTTTGCAATGTGACGCACACGTCATGTTTCTCGTAAAGGTCCAAATTGGTTACACGTGACCTAGGAACGTTTTTGTAGTGTGACGAAGCACATTTTACACTCACTGTCGCAGTGAACACACTCGAGTGTCGCATCTGGGAATCGTCATCGACAACAAATGTTGACGAAGTCCTCCCGCACGATAAACGAGTCGACCGTGCCGTACGGCTTCGAGGCACGGTTCACAATCGCTCCAAATTTTTTTCCTCCTTTTCTTTCTTCACGTCAGTTGCCTTTGGCGATGGGTAAGCAAATTGACACCTACCCACCTAACCCAGATCTCGGGTCGTACTACAAGTCAATTTATCACAAGAACCAGGTATTTTGCTTTCACATCAGTTGTCTTTGCCAGCACGTAACCAAACTCTCATCTACCGACATAACCTAGACATCGAGCTTTACTACAGATTGGTTTGCATCACAACCACACTTTCACGTTAGTTCGCTTCACCAACTTACAATCGTACTGCCATCTAATAACCCAGTCTAGACCTCAGGCTACATTGCAGATCACTTCCATCACAAACTAGATTATGCCTAAGACACAAAGTTAATAACGTTTCAATATAGATGCTGGAAATCTGCTGCATATATATATCAGTAAAATAAACACTTTTAATGGACAAAAGCAGAAACTGAAAAAATATTTTGTTAGTACTATCGAGGTTGACACATTTCCTACGAATTCATTAACACTATTCGAACATAACCAGAAAGGAATATCTTGCAAAAATTATGTCTAATTAGCACGTCAGTAGTGCTAATACTTATCAAATTACGAGCTGTCTATTAACTAGGCACTAACTGGCAGATCCAGTACCACACAGACACACATTACAGACATGAGCTTAATAACGAGGACAGGCGGTGTCGGTACCTACGGGTGCTCGAAGCTGAGGTTACGAGCTAACGAGAACTTACGGTGCGCGGATAGCCCCGTTTAGGCGTTTTGCACTACTCTGTTAAGAACGTTTTTATAATTTACTCTTTCGTTTTCTGAGCGTGTCTTTTTTCTGCAGTTCCACTACACACGAAATTAAATGAATGTAAAGACTACTACACTGACATCAAAAAGTTTCAGACCCAAACTCGGAAAAGAAATCGGAGGCCCGCGCGTACCACCTCCGTCAGCTCCCGGCCCCGTCGACCGCACACTCACCTGGTTGACGTCGAAGGAGGCGAGGTGCGCGAGGTCGCGGGCAGAGGACCCGCCCCCGCCGCCGCGCGCCTTCTCCTTGGGCAGGTAGTAGAGGCCGGAGGCGCGCAGCACGAAGTGGTGCCGCTTCCAGCCCTTCTTCGACTCCGACTTGAGGAACAGCGGGCCCTCCACCTCCGGCACGCCCGCTCCGCCCGAGAAGAATTCCTGCGCAGAGAAAACGGCCCCGTCACTCGCTCCGTCCGGCCGTCACGCCGAGAGCCACTTCCCGTTCCGGTGCGCCCGACGCACCGTCGCCCGGTACGTACCTCGAGCAGCAGGGTGCGGGAGTGGTCGTCGAAGTCCGACTGCGCGCAGCCGCGCTGCCCGGGCGGCAGCAGGAACAGCTCCGGGCCGGTGAAGAGCGCCACCTTCTCGGGCCGCTCCACGAACAGCAGCTTGTTCTTCGAGTCGCGGGTCCACATCAGCAGGTTCTCCACCAGCAGCTCGTGATCCTCGTAGGCACGCTCTGTCCACAGAGAGGAGCCGACACTCAGAACGCGCCCTCCTCGAATTTCACTTTTTCACTTCGAGACCTACACGTCACACGACAGCGCGAAATGCAACCCCGGCCGTAGCGGGGCCTGCCTACCCCGTAGCACGAGCGACTCCGTACGAGTACACCCTTTACGGGTGAGCTCTAGCTTCCCACGACTCTGGCGACAGATGGTAGTCGGTCGTACTACGGCCGAGTAAACCCACCAGTTCAGTTCCGTCCCGTTCCGTGCCGGTGTAACCTAATTTTGCGAAATTACGTCCGGAAAGTTAAAGTGAGCAGTATTTATAATGTAGTCCGTTACAGACAGTGAACGAGTTCAGATATATACAACATTGGAGAACAGAAAAGGATATCCCCACCCCTCTTCATCGCAAAGTGTCGAGACGTCCTCCTCGATCGACGATCGGTACGAGGCACCCGCGGGGCCCCTAAATTAGGACAGACGTACGGAGACACTCTGCGTGCCGACGAATTGTCCAAATTTCAGCCCGAATCCCCCTCCTAACTCTCCACGTCGTCTGTACCGTTCTATCCGTCCAGTTTTTTTCTGGCACAGTCTATAACTTACGTACGAGGACTATCCGGTAAGTCAGTTGCGTCAATTTACAAAAAGGATACGAATACACTAATAATTTCTTTATTAAGCTGCACACAACTTCCAGCACCGACATTCAGCTACACAGTGCGAACGAAAACACAGAAATACTGCGAACGAAAATGCGGACGGCTAGCCGAGCCTACGGGTCGCGCCACACCGTCCAGCCACAAGTGACAGCCGTGCGACATTATCGATACGTCGCAAGCGTCAGTTGCAATCAGGAGAGTATCCCACATAGCCGCGAATGTGTTACGTCAGAGTGAATTCGAACGTGGGCAAATTGTCTGTGCTCGTACAGTGCAGTGCTTTCGCGACCGAGGGAGTCCAGTGTTTTTTGTACTGGAAGGTACTGTGTCAGAGACTTCAGCTGCTCACAGTGAGAGTGGAAAAACTTTTGCTGCAACTCGTGAAGCTACGAAAGAGTGTCGACCGGTCGTGACCGACAGTCACCGGAGAGGACGGTGACAGAAAATGAGACGATGACATTCGCAGAAGTCACTGCAGTGCCGAACGTCCTGCTCACAAACGACCCCGTCGTCACCGAAACGGCACGGAGGGAGCACGGCAATCTGGAATTCCAGTGATGCAAAAGATCAAACAGGAAAACGTGGTGTCAAAGTCGTAAAACACGACTACGGAGCAACAGAAAAATGTCATTCGGTCAGACGGTTCATTTCACACAGTCTACGACTTCGGGTCAAGTTTACGTCACGAGAACGAAATGTGGCTGGGGCCGGTGACGATTCGGCCAGCCGTGCCGCGGTATTCCGAGGGCCTCGAGGTTACTCTGTAAGGTCGAACTACTGCCACCGTCGCCCCGAGCGCGGTCCGTCCCGTGGCACAACGTTTGTTCTCTGACGGTGATGCCGTGTTCTGCGATGACAGCGCCCCGGTTCATACAGCTCGCATAATCAGAGACCAGTTTTACGAGTACGAGGTCGAACTGTCCTCCCCTGGCCACCGCAGTCTGCGGATCCGAGTACTATTCAGCTGATCTGAGTACTATTGATCGATCTTTAGTGGTCTGTATTGGAGGGCTGGGTGTGTGACTGCAGTCTACCTCCACGGTCATTACCCAAACTTGCGACCCTTTTGCAGGAAGTAAAGCATGAGATTTCACTGAAAACCAAACATGACCTGTACGTATCCATTCTGGGACAACTGAAAGGTGTTTTGAATGCGAACTGTTTTGCTGCACTACTAGGCATGCTAATGTGTCACATTTTTGGTGTTTCTGGTTTTCTGTGCAACCCCCCCTCCTCCCCGCCCCCCTCTCTCCCCAATGCCCCACTGTTTTTCGATAACTGCCCATTAGATTAATGCACTCGTCCTATCGAAGAATGAGTTTCTCGAAGCCCTTGTCGTGTAATTCTGCCACCTGTGAACCGAGCAACACTTTCACACTCTCTTCTAACTTGTCGTCACCTCCAAATCACTGTGACATCACTATTTTTTCACCTTCAGAAACAGGTGAAAATCACTGGGTGACAAAGCAGTTCTTTACAGAGAACGATCGATTGGGCCCCAGTCGAAACTGTTCGGCGACGTTCGTGTGCACGGGGCAGTACGTACCGTTGTGTTACCGTACACAAAAACGTGCCAGAATTCGACTCGCACATCTTTCGCTCTGGACGGTTCCTCTGAACGTGTAGTTCACAGTAAATTTCAGACTTCATTGTACCGCCTCTTCCCATAAAATCAGCAGAAGTATTTCCTTTCTGTCCCAAAAGACAGCAGTTACCGGTTCTCACGTGGAAAAAATTTTGCGGCACTTCAGAGGCTGGTGTGTCTGGACGGTAAGGACTGACCCCCCACCCTCCCCACACCTCACAAATGGTCGTTTTCCCGTCCACGTTGCCATTTTCGACCCCCCACTTCACGGCTTGTCACTACGTGACTGTGTAATTCTTCCCCTTCTGCAGAAAAATTAACGTGGTTCGCAATCCCCTACTTTTGCATACACCGTTCAGAAGCTTCGTGACGCACTGTGGACAAAATTTGTGATAACTGACCTTATCGGCCACAAATCTGTAGAACTGTTGTCTGCGATATCAGAGAGGAAACTAGCTGACGATTCTGTAATTGTGAAACGCTGAACTGTGCCAGTCGTGTCATTAACCTTCACCTGCAGTAATTATCTCGTTCCACTTTCATCCCCACCAGGGACGTCTGTCCGATGTTTCCAAAACAAATGGCACCATTTCTTTCAGAAGTCGTGATGTTCTCTGTGTGCACTGCACAACGAGCGCCTACAGGTTTCACATTTTTTCGCACGTCGCTCCCGGATGGCGAGATTTTCGAATATGGCAGCCGATTCCATTTACAGTGACGGCGCAGACGACAGCCTGCAGCTTTTGCACAAGTGGGCACCGCAGCTATCCCAAACCACTAAGCTAAAAGTATTCTCTCGACGAAAGAGAAGCTACCGACATCGGCCGCAAACGGGTACCGAAATAAATCCGACAGCGACGAGTGAAAATTTGTGCGGAGCCGAGACTCCGACATGAATTTCCCACTTTACGCGACCTATCACCTCCGCAACTTCTGCTATCAGGCCGTGCTTCCCGTCCTACCCAAATTCACGACTTCTCGCAGATTACGTACGTATCCCTCCCGTCTACCGGCCCCGTCGCTCACGGCCTCACCCGATCTGTACTGAAGGTATCACTGTTTACCATACATACATTTACACCCGAGGTATCTTCAACCGAGTCAGTGTAGATGAATCGCGTCAGTTCCCACATCCTGCCTCTAGAAAAATCTTCTCACACTCAAACACAAATTTTACTCTAGTTGCAGACAGATCAAGTACAGAGGGAAGTGATGACATTGGGGAGGGCATACGGCCACCAATTGCCAGCAACATTGCTTCAACCTGTGCAACTGTGCAGACCCATGAAGTAAACAGGAGAAGAGGAAGAGCCACCAATAAAATCAGAACAAACAACCGTAAATGTCTCATCCTTCCTCATCGACACAATACTGGCCGATGCAAAATGATTATTTGATAGCGAAAAACGTGGACTTACAATGCTCCATTCCCCGTACTCACTCGATCAATTTATTACTGAACTTTTTGTTTCTTTATATCAAACAGGAGGGTATAAGATGAACATCAACAAAAGCAAAACAAGGATAATGGAATGTAGTCTAATTAAGTCGGGTGATGCCGAGGAAATTAGATTAGGAAATAAGATGCTTAAAGTAGTAAAGGAGTTTTGCTATTTGCGGAGCAAAATAACTGATGATGGTCGAAGTAGAGACGATATAAAATGTAGACAGGCAATGGCAAGGAAAGCGTTTCTGAAGAAGAGAAATTTGTTAACATCGAGTATAGATTAAGTGTCAGGAAGTCTTTTCTGAAAGTATTTGTATGGTGTGTAGCCATGTATGGAAGTGAAACGTCGATGATAAATAATTTGCACAAGAAGAGAACGGAAGCTTTCGAAATGTGGTGCTACAGAAGAATGCTGAAGATTAGATGGGTAGATCACATAACTAATGAGGAGGTATTGAATAGGATTGGGGAGAAGAGGAGTTTGTGGCACAACTTGACAAGAAGAAGGGATCGGTTGGTAGGACATGTTCTGAGGCATCAAGGGATCACCAATTTAGTATTGGAGGGCAGCGTGGAGGGTAAAAATCGTAGAGGGAGACCAAGAGATGAATACACTAAGCAGATTCAGAAGGATGTAGGTTGCAGTAGGTACTGGGAGATGAAGCTTGCACAGGATAGGGTAGCATGGAGAGCTGCATCAAACCACTCTCAGGACCGAAGACAACAACAACAACAACATATCACACAAAAAATTCGGCTAGTGCAGTTTTCACCATATTGCAAGAAGCTAGTAATCCCTTTCGCTACTGCGGCTCAGTTCTAGAATGTGCCTCGCCGGTCCACCTACCCATGTGCAGCTCGGGCAGGTGCTCGACGACGGCCCAGCCCGGGTCCATGGTGGTGTGGTTCTTGTCGGCGAGCAGCCGCGCCACGTGGCCCGCCGTCATCGACTCGTCCACCAGCAAGCTCTTGGAGCTGCCGTCGCCGCCAAACGCCTTGATGAAGAGCTTCTTCACGCTCGCCTCCCGCATCTTCTCCAGTGCGATCTTTATCTTCTCCGCCTTGGCACGGCTCGCCACGTCCATCTGCGACACCGAATCGGTCAGTACCGCTCCCCACCCGAGATGCGGCTGCCGCGAGAGAGGTCAGAGTGCAGTTTTTTGTTAATAAAATGAAGTGGTCCGACAAAAATTAAGTCGGTCGCTCGACCGTTTTAAATATTTTAATTTTGTGTACGTGATTACCTTATAATTGAGAAGTTCAAAACAGTTCTTTAAAAAAATTTTACCTTTCACATTTACTGACTGGTGGCCATTTTTGTTTGTAAGCGCGTGACAATGTTTCAGTTTAGAGACGTTAGCAAAAATACTAATATCTCTGCACTGGGTTAAGTTACAACATTGCAATTGGCACGATTGTTTATAGAAAAGTGTCCTCTACAACATTGTCTATTAGAGAAAATACCCTAATTTCAAAAATAACCAGTCAAAATGACCTCCAAAGTTTGGTATCCAAATTTTCAAAAATCCACTTTTTAGGCCCAAAAATAACAAACAAGGAGTGAGTTATGAGAGTATTTTTTTCCTATAGTTAGATGTCATATAGAGCAAGAACACTAACAAATGTTTCCTTGATTTTTTATGAATTTTTGAAATTTGAAAATTTTGATTTTTTGTAAAGTTTGGTGTTAGTTATCTCAGGTGGGACTGAATATAAAAATATGATTTTTGCAGAGTTTGTACACCTATGTGATAGCAACATACTGTAGAAATTTCAACACTGATATCTGACTGTGAACGAAGATATGAATTTTTGAAAATGAGGAGATAATTCACATTACTCTACAACCGATCTTACGGCAGTTGCCTACTCGTGTGTGATATTGGCGGGATATAATCAATTATTATTGAACTGAGGTACTGAATTATATACAAAAAGTGGAAACATCACTGAAATTAACATTTATATTATTTTTACATAGGCTGCTTAAAAGAAATATTTTCAATTAACATCCTTCGAGATGCGACTGTTCCTAAATTTGGTGGTGAATGTTAAGAACACACATTTCTTCAGACAGCTTCTGCGATATACAATAAGACCCACCAGTCGCTGTTGTAAGTTCGAGCACTGAAAGTTTCCTTAAAACATTTGTCATTGGTATCCAGACTTTGTCACTAGCAGACTTTCAACCTCTGCAAGCCACCACTGTCCATCAGACACACATGCCACTATGTCATTCAACATTAAAGAAAGAGATTTAAATTTACTGACACAATGACCCTCATAAATTTCGGTTTCTGATATTACACAGCATCGAACTAAGTTTTCTGCAGTGCCAAGGAATTTGTGGAAATGCCTTGTTCCTTTTATTGCTCTACAGTTTTCAAATCTGGTTTGAAGTGTCATTTTCATACGCAGAACCACTTCTTTCGTTCTCAATCAGAAAATAGGTAACGCCTTTAATATTATCCTTGAGAAAGACATACGTGTCCTGTATTGTGAGAATTTGGTCTGTGGTTGGTCTTTGTAGGCTGGCTTTACTTCACATTTTGTTGTACCTCCTACTCTATCACACTCCATCACAAGCTGCAAAAAAGTGCCATTCGGCCTCCAACCCAAAGTATACTTTGTGGCTGCACATATTTGAAAAATTCTTTTTGTTCTTATACTGACTACCACTTCCATCTGAAAAGTATATCAGCTTCTCAACCCTGGGAAAATTTTCTTTTATTTTACTAAAAACTTTTGAAACACATCTACAGCCAAAGTGTTGTGCTCCAAGTAGTCGCTTAGAATGCAAATTGAAGAACTGCAAACTTCATCTTTCTCATTTTTAACGTAGAGAATAAATGGATGCACTATTCCCTGGTCAATGACCCAGTGGTACCCTTGTGTTGCAACCTGAATCACAAATGTAAAATTTTCTGCAAAATCAGCTAGCACTATGCATTCAGTTTCATGAAGTTGTGCTTTTTTTGTCCTTCAAATACTTACTTTGGATTTTAGAAACATAGCGGTGACTTTTGAGTCTTTGTAAGTTGTAATTAAAGATTCCAAGTGCTCTTCCTGAGATTTAACCACTGTTATCATTTCTTCCCTGTGAGTTGTGACCCACTGTTTGAAGGTAATACTGTCTGGCATTTCCTCATCATATTCGGAAACAATTCGATAACTGTTTCCTTACCAGAGCATTTACTACACAAACTCATCATGCAGTCATTACTGTTAGTGTCACAACCATTAAATCTAGTAACTCGTTGTAGTTAAGATCACCGGGTTTTGCACCCGCAATCATCAGTTTGACATTTTTATGATATAAATAAACACATACGGAGTGTGTCCCTGAGGATCCAGGCAAAATACACCACTTAGGGCGGAGGTCACAAAATTTTAACCTTCCAATTTTGCATTCAGGATGAGAATTTTGGAAAGCTACAGGAAGTTCATTTAAATTTGACAGTACTACTAGTTCTGCTTTGTTACTGTAACTCCATTTATAACAACTCGTTTGCTATCTTCGCAACCTGGCCACATTCTACTGCTTTCGTCATCTTAATAAAACTGCTGGATCTCTTTAATTGCTTCTTCACTTATACCTACTCCTTTCTTCTTTCATAAAACTGGAAGAATGCCTCGCTCTTTCACTAATTTTCGGGTCAGTTTAACCAAACGATGAGAAACGTTGAATTTGTGAACTATTTTTTTCTCTTGAGCACGAGTCAGGGAGTAAACTTAAAATTTTAACTTTTTCCTCTTTAGATATCACTGAACATTTAATTTTTAATTTCTCTATTAAGCTCAAATATTCAATGTCATATGATGCTGGTGGTAGGTTTTCTTCTTCTTCTTTAGAAATAATGTCGGTATCTGTATTATTAAAGCACGATTCCAAGTCTTTTCTAATTTTGTCTCAAATTTGTTGTCCCTATTTTCAATAGTTGCTTTTCTTTTTCTGCTACTTAATTTTATTATTTTCGAAGCAGGAGATATGTCTAACTTAGATCGAGAAAAATCCAATATGTTCACAGCTTCCTCATTAGGAATATAAATGTCATTTACAAGGTTACACGATTCTGGTTCTGGAATCACAACAAATATTTTTGAGTAACAATTTGGGCACAAGGAATTTCCAGGAATCGCATTATGTTTCACTTGGGAAGCTGTTTCACTCTCACAAAACAAGGACAAATGTTCAAGTTTTACTTCCCTCAAACCTTTAGTAATAGGCTTTTTATGAACTTTAAAAGTGGATCACGGCAGTTTCTTCCAAAAATGTGGTTGTACTTCAGAATATATTTCTTCTCATGATACTCACACACCGGTGCTACAGAAGAACGTACTCAAAATTTAAACAAAGTTTGTCTAACTTCATCAAAGTCAGACATTTTCAAGTTTTTTGAAACTGAACTGTAAACTGTTTCGTGGCACACTTCACTGTTCATCCATGTTATTGCATTCCAGTTAATCTCTCAAAACTAATTACAAATTACACACAGAACAAAGCACATAACACATTTTACACTCTCGATGAAGTAAGTACATCCACTCTAACAGAGGTTTCAGAACACACTGACTACAACAATGTGGTTTAGGCCTGTCCCACCCCTCAATTAAAGCGACCAAGACTTATACAAATAATTTTAAGAACAGTTATTATTATTATGTTCTTTAAGTTTGTTTTTGGGTTTTCAGAAATACTATGGGAAGAAAGTTTATTTATGTTGCAGATAACGTGGAAGACGTCGCCCGACGATCACCACGGAAGTTCGACGTAGCGGCAAGTGGGCGAGGAATAAAACGAATGCCGCAAACTACTGCGAGCCGAGGAAGAGCCCGGGCCGCAAGGGTGTCCAGCTTCCTATGTCGGCGTCGGACGACGTCAAAGGAAGAGATATTTTCCTTTCTCTTTGTAAACAGATTGATCGAGTTTCGAAAGGTTCGTGTAAAACGTATAGGCGGGTGACACATTAGGTGGGACCCGATGCCTGTAATACTTCCAGTTATTAAAAAGTTGTTAAAATGTAAAACCAATAGTTCATCATCGATATAGATAAAAAGTAGTAAAGATAAAGGAAAGGAAGAGTTGCGGCATCAGAACGAAAAGTGATACATCACTCAGCATCGAAGGAGGACGTAGACTGCGGGCATTACGTGGTGAAAACAAATCAACTGATAAAATAGTAAGACTGTAATTAAGCATAAAGCCACGTAACACTGCAGATGCCACACCCAGCAATAATGTACTTCTTTATTGACAATTAACCTAAACGTAAATGGGCATTTTTATTACCATAGAACAAAAGTGAAAGCTCCCATTGTATTATTAAAAATAAATGAACTAAATGAATATTTGGAGATAGTGTTAACTAAATGTATGTCACAATTAAATGTTATTACAATGAAACAATAACCGATTTAAATAGGCAACAGCCATAAGATCAGTTGTAGAGAAATGTGAATTATTTCCTCATTTTCAAAAATTCATACCTTTGTTCAGAGTCAGATATCAATGTTGAACTTTTTACAATATGTTGCTCTCATGTAGGTGTACAAACTTTTCAACAATCATATTTTTATATGCAGTCCCACGCGAGATAACTAACGCCAAACTTTACAAAAAAAAAAAAATAAAATAAAATAAAATAAAAAAAGAAAAATAATGAAAATCTTCGAATTTGAAAAATTCATAAAAAATTAAGGAAACATTTTTAAGTGTTCTTTCTCTATATGAGGCTAGTAGTATATGATATCTAACTATAGGTAAAAAGTAGACACTCATAAATCACTTCTTGTTTGTTATTTTTGGGCCTAAAAAGTGGATTTTTCAAAATTTGGATACCAAATTTTGGAGCTCATTTTGACTGGTTATTTTTTAATTTAGTGTATTTTGAGTAATAGACAATGTTGTAGAGGACACTTTTCTAAAAGCAATCATGTCAATTGCAATGATGTAACTTAAACCAGTGCAGAGATATTCAAATTTTCGCTAATGTCTACAGACTGAAAAATTGTCATGTGCCAACAAATAAAAATGGCTGCCATCCACTAAAGGTTCAAGATAAATTATTTTCAAAAACTGTTTTGTACTTCTCAAATATAGGGCATTCACATATAAAACAATTAAAACACTTAAAAATGGTCAACCAAACGTCACTGGACCAAAAGTTACTGTTTTTTGTCACTAATTTTTCAGTTTTGTGTTACCTCTGCCTCATTTCACATACAGTGCTGACCACTAGAAAGAAAGTGCAATTGGGTAACCCTGCTAAGTAAACAAATGCATTACACATACTCTTAAAAAAAGAAAAAAACTGGAACTGTTACAAAGTCAGCTTAACCACAGTGTCACAAACAGTTCAGACAAAATTGTTGCACTAGCGCCCCACCTGGCGAGAAAGACGGACATCTCCGAGCTTCGTACGTGTCGTAAAGAGTAATGTTTGTTTCTAGTTCTTTTTCTACATAACTTATGGAATCATTTTTGTATCTGTGTGGTCGGAGCTTGAATAAAATGTGGAGTGACACAAATAAAATAAAAGTAAACACTAATGAACAAAATGACATTAGCTGCAACGAACATTTCTGACCTTTTTTTGTCCTTCAATTTTTCCTCGGATTTTCCCTTTGGTGGCTTCCTGCTCCAACTTAACAATAAATAGAGAGCAACCCTCCCCCTTTTTTAAACGAGAAAGGACAGGCATATAATTTTTTTTAATATGCTAGTTTTCCTTCACTTATTTTCCACAATATTTCTGTGGCTACCCATTTTTATGATGGGCACACTTCTTTTAGAGTAATAATTTTGCACAGAATCTAATGATTTTCAGTTTCTTATACTTCACTCAATTCTTTCAAAAATGAACAACTTTAGCTGACACAATTACTTCATCTTCAAAAGACCTCCACGGTGAATACTCAAGTGTGTGCAGGTCTGCTACAGTAAAAATTGTGGCACCACTATCTCCCGTGTCACAAAACAGTCTCAGTGCTTTTGAGATTTTAGTACCATAGGTGCGTGGCAATTTCCTGCATCTATAAAGCATTTTCATTTGAACTGTAGTGAAGACAATTTCACAGTTTCATGTTATTGTGCAGGTAGAAAAAATCTTACTGCAAATCATTGTGACTTATTACCTACTAGCCATTTCATTCTATAAAGAAACCAAAATCTTCACTAAATGCCTCTAGGTTAGAAAAGAATCTCAATCAAACAGTGATGTAATGCAATATTTGATCCCCCTCTCGAAGTCCGTAAGAAAGCTAAAGAATGGCAAATATAGTACCTTCTTTTAGTTATTGCTGAAATTTATTGGACTAATAATTGGCTTTTGTAAAATAATAATAATAATAATAATAATAATCTATTATTATTATTATTATTATTTCCTTCCTTTATCAGACGTTATGTCTGGTTAAAAATGGAAAGTGACGCGGACCCTGATCAAGAGATATATGTTACATTGCATTTAGGAACTTTCGGGTAATTGAACACACATCAATAATTATAGATTTCTGTAGTTGTATATATACGTTTGGATGTAGCTGCATTGCGTTGATGTACTGGTGGATATTGTGTGGTATGACACCTGTAGTTGATAGTATAATTGGTACAATGTCAACTTTATCCTGATGCCACGTGTCCTTGACTTCTTCAGCCAGTTGGATGTATTTTTCAATTTTTTCTCCTGTTTTCTTCTCTATATTTGTTGTATTGGGTATGGATATTTCGATTAGTTGTGTTAATTTCTTCTTTTTATTGGTGAGTATGATGTCAGGTTTGATATGTGGTGTTGTTTTATCTGTTATAATGGTTCTGTTCCAGTATAATTTGTATTCATCATTCTCCAGTACATTTTGTGGTGCATACTTGTATGTGGGAACGTGTTGTTGTATTAGTTTATGTTGTATGGCAGGTTGTTGATGTATTATTTTTGCTACATTGTCATGTCTTCTGGGGTATTCTGTATTTGCTAGTATTGTACATCCGCTTGTGATGTGATCTACTGTTTCTATTTGTTGTTTGCAAAGTCTGCATTTATCTGTTGTGGTATTGGGATCTTTAATAATGTGCTTGCTGTAATATCTGGTGTTTATTGTTTGATCCTGTATTGCAATCACGAATCCTTCTGTCTCACTGTATACATTACCTTGTCTTCACCATGTGCCAGATGCGTATTGATCTATGTGTGGCTGTGTTAGAGGATACGGGTGCTTGCCATGTAGTGTTTTCTTTTTCCAACTTACTTTCTTCGTATCTGTTGATGTTATGTGATCTAGAGGGTTGTAGAGGTGGTTATGAAATTGCAGTGGAGTAGCCAATGTATTCATATGAGTGATTGCTTTGTGTATTTTGCTAGTTTCTGCTCGTTCTAGAAAGAATTTTCTTAAATTGTCTACCTGTCCATAATGTAGGTCTTTTATGTCGATAAATCCCCTTCCTCCTTCCTTTCTGCTTAATGTGAATCTTTCTGTTGCTGAATGTATGTGATGTATTCTATATTTGTGGCATTGTGATCGTGTAAGTGTATTGAGTGCTTCTAGATCTGTGTTACTCCATTTCACTACACCAAATGAGTAGGTCAATATTGGTATAGCATAAGTAATTATAGCTTTTGTCTTGTTTCTTGTTGTCAATTCTGTTTTCAGTATTTTTGTTAGTCTTTGTCTGTATTTTTCTTTTAGTTCTTCTTTAATATTTATATTATCTATTCCTATTTTTTGCCTGTACCCTAGATACGTACAGGCATCTGCTTTTCCATCACTTCTATGCAGTTACTGTGGTTATCCAACATGTAATCTTCTTGTTTAGTGTGTTTTCCCTTGACTATGCTATTTTTCTTACTGTTCCGAAAGCCATATTTATGTCATTGCTGAATACTCCTGTTATCTTTAGTAATTGGTTGAGTTGTTGATTTGTTGCTGCCAGTAGTTTTAGATCATCCATGTATAGCAAATGTGTGATTTTGTTTGGTTATGTTCCAGTAATATTGTATCCATAATTTGTATTATTTAGCATGTTGGATAGTGGGTTCAGAGCAAGGCAGAACCAGAAAGGACTTAATGAGTCTCCTTGGTATATTCCACGTTTAATCTGTATTGGCTGTGATGTGATATTATTTGAATTTGTTTGGATATTAAGTGTGGTTTTCCAATTTTTCATTACTATATTTAGGAACTGTATCAATTTAGGATCCACTTTGTATATTTCCAATATTTGTAGTGACCATGAGTGGGGTACACTGTTAAAAGCTTTTTGGTAATCAATGTATGCATAGTGTAGTGACCTTTGTTTGGTTTTAGCTTGATATGTCACCTCTGCATCTATTATCAGTTGCTCTTTACATCCTCGTGCTCCTTTGCAACAGCCTTTTTGTTCTTCATTTATAATTTTGTTCTGTGTTGTATGTGTCATTAATTTCTGTCACATCATCTGTGTTTTTAGATACATGTTAAATAATTTAGTTAGATGTGAATGTGTTGAGGTGAATTTCTTTAGCCAGAAATTTGCTACTTTATCTTTTCCAGGGGCTTTCCAATTGTGAGTAGAATTAACTGCTTGTGTGACTTCATGTTGAAAAACTATCACTTCAGGCATTTGTGGTATGATCTTGTATGAGTCTGTTTCTGCTTGTGTCCACCGTGCATGCCTGTTATGTTTGGTGGATTGTCTATTTTAATGTGTGTGTTATCTATTGTCTGGTAAAATCTCTTTTGGTTTGTGTTGAATGTTTGGTTTTGTTTCCTTCTATTTTCACTTTTTTTGTATCTTCTAAGTCGTTTGGCCAATGCTTGTAATGTCTGCTTCTTTTCATCTAATTGCTCTATCGCTTCTTGTTGTGAGATTTTACCTAACCTCTTTCATTTTTTGTCTGACATTTCATTTCTTATAAATTGTGTTAGCTGTCCGATGTCTTTTCTCAGTTTTTCTGTTCTGATCTGTAGCCTGTGTTGCCATGCTGGTTTTGTGGGTTTCTTCTGTGTGTTGGTTGGTTCTGATCTCTGCCTAGTGTGTGTATCTAGTGTAGTGAGTGCTCCTACATAAACCAGTAGTTGTAACTCTTCCATAGTTGTATTTTCATTTACTTTGTTGTGTGTGATTGTGTTGATAGTAGTATTTGTTGTTTCGACTTGTGGGTTATTAGGTGGTCTATGCAAGAATGGTCTAATGTCTGTTTTTGTGTCTTTGTATTCTATATATGTCAGCAGAAATTTTTCTTCTATATCTAACATGTGTGTCACTTGGTGTTCTATTTGTGCTTGTTCTGGTGGCTGTCTTAAGATTTTGTTTTCCTCTGATTGTTTAATTGATGCGTGTTGTTCTTTGTTTGTTTGCTCTGGGATGTTTGAGTCCATTACTGTATTTTCTTCTTCTTCTGATTGCACATTATTTTGTTCTAGTATTTGTTGTACTTGTTGTTTGATGTTTTCTAATTCTGACTGGGGTATCCTGTTATTTTTGATTATTACACGGATCTGATCAGCTAGTCATTGTTCTGTTAAAAATTTTAATTCTGGGTATCTGGTAATAAATGTTGTGTATACTTGTGATCTGTATCCAGCTGTGTTGGTTCCTAGGTTTGTTGCTTGGTAATAACAGAACATGAGGTGTCGGTTAACTTCATCTGACCATCTCATCCTGTGTCTTTGTTTTCCTTCTAGGGTGGTTGCAGGAAGCATGTCCTGCAAAACACCTCTATTTGGATTTGAATCGTTTTCCAGTTGGCTAGCAGTGTCGTTACCATTGTGGACGGGCATAGGGTTAAAGCGTCGTCCCCGACCATGACGGCGCTTGTCCGAGGATTCTTTAGTTCTGTCCTGAACCAACTAATCACAGTAAAAGGGGGGTTAGCCCTATTAGTGGTTTGTTCTTTTTGTCGCCTTTTACGACTGGCAGAACATACCGGTGGCCTATTCTTTTCCCGGGCCTCCACGGGGTGTATTATTATTATTATTATTATTATTATTATTGTTGTTGTTGTTGTTGTTAGGCTTTTTAATGCTCCTTTAGTATTCTGTCAAATGTGAAACTTTGAAGTACACTTTCCTGTAACAGTTCGAGATGTGTACACGGAAGTGTTTGACAGGAGTCTACTACGAAAAAACCAAGATGGCACAACACAAAACATAATGGTCTTCTACTAGTGGGTTCCTCAAATTAAATATTAAAATGTTACCATTAAAATACAAAGCTTACTGTCACATGTAAACCAGGCGAGACCCCCTGCTGTACTGTTAAAACATTAATACGTACGAATAGGAACACTTATCTGCCACAAGAGGCGGCTGCACTGCAGCCACTTCCCGTACCCTCAGCTATCGGCGAGGTACCAGTCACGTCAGTCACCAACACCCCCGTATAGCACGCACCGACTACAGTATTACCTAATGTCGTACGTCTCAGTCCTTTCACTTCAAAGCTGTCGAAAATTTGCAAATATAGAAAATGTGAAAATGAACTGCACAAAATTCACAAAGGCCCGAGAGTAAACCTCGCATATTTAAGTCGGCACACTATATACCGCTTACGCGGAGACAGTCGTCGGACACTGTCCGCCAGGGCGAACACTGTCGGATCGCTACGCACCTCGGTACCGACAGATTACACGACAGAAGAATCGCGACGTACGAAGGTGTGGGCGACTGCCGTACGTATTTTAATGACGACTTACAGTACAGTACCGTCACATTACGTACGTCCTCGTGTTCTGACAACTGTATGCTTTTCCTTATTTATCCGAGTTTTAACAGTACCGCACACGCCTCTCGTCACATTTACGAGTGACGTCTCACTCCGTACACACAATAACGGAAGAGCAGTTACGTTTACATAACTGTATTTAGATAAACCTCACCTCTCATTTCATATCGTATTTGTGTTAAAATGTTTTCACAGATGCAGTCAAAATGTCACACCCGACAGTGTACTGACGAATCGAACAGTCCAGGTGGAGCGAGTGTTTCACGTAGTACTGACATGGCAGAGGTGACCCCGAAACGGACACTCCAGTTTCCAGCACGGCATACCGACTGCCGGGAGCGCACGACACGAGCGAGCGCCAGGTTGACGGCCTCAGCCTAGCGGCACCTGCACTCACCTGCGACGTCGGCGAGACGGGCTGCCCCGTCTTCCCGGGATCGGCAGCTCCGGACGCGCCCACCACCCGCCCGCCGCTGCCGCCACTGGACGCCGAACTCTCGCTGGAGAGCATCGATACATTGTCCGAGAAGGCGGAGTCATTGTCGGGGCTGTCCGTCCGCACCACTGCCGACAGAGTGGGAGCGTGACCAAAAATAGATAAAAGAGAGAGTGCAAATATCTTACAACACAGGATGTCTGTTTTAACTCTAAACTACAAAGTATCTCAAAATGGTGCACCGTACAAGAAAAGGGTCATAGGTGGAACGCCGATATTAGTAATGGGGGCATACGTAAGTGCTCCGAGTGGCTACGTGCCGCGTGGGAGGGGTCGACACCATATTCTTAAATCAGAAACCCACTTTCGTTGCACGTTCAGATTCTACACCGACAAAATACGTACAGTTCACTCGAACCGGTGTTTTGCAATCAGTGTGTGTCTTTTTGCAATTGATAACAGATGTGTTTTGTGTTCTAACGTTTCATATTTGTGTTTGAAATTTACTTCAGTGTCGAAAATTTGACTGTACAATAAAGTACGGTCGGGATCGGTGACATTTCCCTTCCCCTCGGCCGACACCGTCGCCGTGCACGACGTCGGCGAGTATCGGTGGCAGGCAGGCGTGTTGCTACCGTTTCCCGGACGTTTTACCTCATTACAGACGTGGCAGTTTGCACTCTGCCGGTGCGAGTGTCACAGCAGTCAGACACGCACACCGAATTCGGTCACCGTCTACATTACCGTACGACCGGCTCATTTTACAGAAATGTCAGTGTCCCGCCGTATCGTTAGTACTGTAGAACCACATTTGGCACATTTGAGTAACCTCTGAATGCAGAGGTTTACATTTCCATCGTAAATGAAACGAACAATCAAACGCATCGATTCTTAATTGGAAAAAGCAGAACACTCGATATTTGTGAATTATGACACCACCCACCACGAGAGGGGAAACAGTGGTCCGAGTATACAGTACGTATTTTTTTAAGAAAGAATATGAATATGGAATAAAATGGGCATCTCATTTCAAAATACAAATTTGATGCCACCCGTGCTGGAGGGAGGGGGGGGGGGGGGGGGGGGGGGGGGTTAGAAGGTAGATGTCCCACTACCAATAATACCTGCCTCCCCCCCACCCCCCCCCCCCTCTCTCTCTCTCTCTCTCTCTCTCTCTCTCTCTCTCTCTCTCTCTCTCTCTCTCTCTCTCTCTCTCCTTCATACGAAAGACGTGTATTTTCGGCGCTCTGTTAAATATGCTTTTGGGTGGAAATTAAAATTATATTACGAAACGAAGTTGTTTCAATAGTGATTCGAAATGGTTATCCCCGAATTTGTAAATTCATCCTGACAGTGACAACGTAAAGAAATTTTCAACAGACGGAGAACAATGAAGACAGGTCATACTACAAGAAAATTAAGAAGACAGCCACGAAGACTATATTACAATTAATACTACGTTTCTAACAGACCTATAAGGTAAATTTCAACTAATTTCTGATGCTATTTCCTTACAGTCACTTTTTGTAGTGTTGCCGACCCGATCTGCCATGCACGGTCAAATTTCAGCACTATCTCAATCAATAATATGAAGTCCGCCTTATCCGTAACTTATTCCATCAAAATTCAAAACCGAATCAGATTTTCTATTTTATATTTTCACAGCAGAACCCCGAGGAAAGGAAACACTACAATTGGCAACCGTGACAGGACTTACAATATCCGTGATGCAAGTGCATTTATTATAAATTTTGGTCATACTATCTAATTTTAATCACTTAATAGCATCAGAAAATGAATTTGGACTGGTTCTCATTCATTTCAATTGTAATGTTACATGCATGAAATTTACAACAATATTGTTTTCCCTGTTATTAATTCGTGTTAATTTTCATTTTCATGCTGAGGAAATTAATTTGTTAAAAAAACATTTGCAACATAAGACTGAAGAACAAAAGAAAACTGGTGAGTACAGAAATTTATATTTTTTCCAGTTTCAAGCAGTCATCTGTACTTCCTTTATTCCAATCCATCTATTTCGAAATTATTTTTCTAAATTGTAGTTAAAATTGATTTACTATTATTGCAAATGATACGTGAAGAGCATATTCACAGTCATTTATTTGTGAGAGGGAAATTTCAGTACCAGTTTAATAATTCAATTTCTAATTAAAAAATCATATAGAAATAGCCATTTCCATAAGAGAAATTTCAGATTTCAACGTATCATATTTTGAAATTTTTTTTTTTTTTTTGCCATTGGAAAATTTTATTTGCAGTTAATTACGAAAAATCACAAGATGGGCGCTAGACACGTAGAAATTGTTTCCGCGGAAAACAAAATTTTGAAAAACAATCGAGACAAATTGCCAGCTTGACAGAAACCACCATTAGTCTTGGAAGGAAATTTACTGACTTATCAGACAAGGTTACGTGACAAGAAAAGGTATTTGTGGAATTCAGTGACGAGACAAAAACTGACTTACAATGATGTAATGAGATATTGTTAACAGTAGTTTTTGAACAACAGAAAACCAGTACCCAAGTTGACGAATTACGACACACACACACACACACACACACACACACACACACACACACACACAAAATTCCGTAAAAACAAATGAAGAACACTTAGACCTGACGATTACAGGCCTTTCAGACAGATTAAATGATGTAACATTGGAGCAGAAATCCTTACAGGAAAAGTTAGAAAAGCTTGAAGACAGAGCAGATGTAGCATCTTTAAAGAATGACAACTCTAGCAGAGAAACTTGTACATGGATGCAAATTATGTGATGATTATTTAGATGAGAAGTTTGAGACAATGACACAGATCATTTTAGATAAGACAAAGGAACAAGTAAAGGGAGAAACACATAATACTCAGAAAGAGGTACATGGTAGTGTAAGGTTAGTGCTGGACGCACGAGAAATTAACAAAGTCATAAATTTGGAAGAACAACTTTCAAAATTTCATAATGTACAGTATTTAACCAATATCGACCTACGCCCATTGATTTGGCAGGTGAACCTCCATAAAAACAGCCATAAATACACCGCATTTCTATGTGAGGGACATAGTTATCAATTTTGTGTTCTACCCTTTGGTCTACGAGTGAGTGCTGGAGTATTTATTGAAGCCTTAGATGCTGTCCTTGGACCGCAATTATCACAAATCACAGTTTATGTTGATGACATTGTCATTGCCACCCCTACTTGGGAAGAACATGTTAATCTTTTGAAGCAACTTCTGACTAAATTTTCTGACGCAGGTGTCACTATCAATTTATCAAAGACGAAATTGGGGAGGAGAGAAATCAAATTCCTTGGTCACATCATATCAACTGAAGGCATTTATCCAGACTCAAGAAAAATTGATGCAATAAAGAATTTTCCATTCCACAGAATCGTAAACAACTCAAAGCCTTTCTTGGTCTATCTCCATTCTTCAGGGAATTTGTACCCTACCACCTTCTTAACAGTCCACATCTTCTATCTTTACTCAAAAGAAATAATATTTGGAAATAGAGTTCTGTCAGACAGATTTTGAAGCGATTAAGAATGCTTTAGTAAATGCACTGTTGTTATGTCATCCTGACATGACGTCAGACTTTTGCCTAGTAACAGATACAAGTTCCTATGGGCTCGGAGCATTTTTATTCCAAATTCATGTAGAAAGTGAACAAACAGTCATCAAACCTATAAGTTTTGCTAGCCGCACGCTCACTGAATGCGAAAAGTCATATTCAGTGACCGAGCGCGAAACACTTGCCATAGTATGGGCTTTTCGCAAGTTTCGCTACTTTCTATGGGGAAAACTTACTAAGCTTTATACTGATCATCAAGCTCTTTCTTTCTTGCTATCGTGCAAGTTATTACATCCACGTCTTGCACGCTGGTGTGCATCACTACAAGAATATGATTTTGATATTATATATATATATAAAAGGAGAATCCAACATTATAGCCGATGCTCTATGTCGTTTGCCACAAGACCTACAAGGATTTTCAGATGTGACAGAACAAACACCAGATTTCAAAATTTTACTCATGTATGACTGTTCATTTGCACCTTACAACAAAAACAAGTGCAGGAAGTTAGCCATATTGCAGGACAATGATCCCAGGTGGATCCAGATAAAGAATAAATTACGTGCAGGAACAGACCCACATCTTGAAAAATATTACACATCACACAAGGAAGTACTATTTCACCGATGAAACCCTGAATCACAGCATTGGTGTGTTTGCTTACCTGAAGCTCATGTTGTTGATTTTATTTTATTTACACATAGAACTTGGGGACACTTTGGTGTAACCAAATGTACAGATAAGATTATACAATACTGCTATTTTCCAAATTTAAGGCGAAGAGTATTGAGGAATATTAGGAAATGCATCATATGCCAGAAAGCCAAATATTCTAATCACACAAGCATGAATGAATTGGATCCAATAATACCTAAGAGGCCATTACAGCTAATTTCTTTAGATATTGCAGGGCCCAATCATCAAGCACGTGGAGGAATAAAATACATCCTTGCTGTGTTAGATGTTTTCACAAAGTATTTAAAATTATATGCTTTACGTTCAGTTTCTTCCAGAGCTATTACCAGACATCTATTAACAGATTATTTTGTAAGAATAGGAAAACCTGAAGTTATGATCACGGATAATTTACCAGTTTAGAATGGAAGACTTTTATTGAAGAACAGAATGTTAAACATATTTTAATTTCAAGAGTTCACGCGGCAGGAAACCCGGTAGAAAGAACATTTCGAGAATTTGGACAGTTTATGAGAACACACACCAGAGAAGCACACAAAATGGGTAGAATACTTAGCACCATTTGAATAGTGAACAATTTAACTCACATTTCTACTGGATACACACCAACCAAATTAATTATGGATAAAACAGAGAGAAATGAATGGGCAGACCCTCTACCTAAATTTACAGCAACAACAAATCCTATTAGTTTAGAAGAAAAGGTAAGACAAGCTTACACAACATTATGTGACAAAACTAAGGAAAGAAAGCAGAAATATGACAGAGGTGTCAGGAAAGCACAAACATTTCAAGTTGATGAGTTAGTTTTACTAAGAACACATCCTAAACCCACAAAACTGAAACATTTAAACAGGAAATGGCAGGTCTTATACTCTGGACCATACCGAATTGCAAATATTCCACACCCTGGCTGTTATTCATTAGATTATCCATTAACACATAAACACAGAGGTCTACATCCACACAGACATTTGAAAAAATACATGCAGTACAATGTTAGCTAATAAGAAGAAGATAATTAATATGATATACAGTTATGATGGGCCTACATTGAAATTATACAGATACTTACTATCTAATGAATGCAGGTAAGTCTAGAAAGCACTGTGAACCATCCAATAGCTAATAAGATATTTGGTTATAAGAGGAGTTGCTATTGAGGCATATACACATTAGAGGAGGCAGACAACTGAAAAGAATTATTTTCTTTAGGAGGCATGTGATAATAGTAATGTTGATAAGAGTGAATGTAATTTTAGTTTAATAAGAGGATAAATAGTAATATGGAGTAATGGAATATAAGACTAGAAAAGGGTATTATTATTATTAATACTGTTGAAGTAAAAAAGTAAGTGATGATGAATAAGAGAGTGTGTGTGTGTGTGTGTCTATATATATATATATATATATATATATATATATATATATATATATATATATATATATATATAATGCTGAGGAATAAGTATGTTATTTTGTGACGAATGAATAATGGATAGGTGAGAATGTTATGAGTAATTGAGAATATGTTGAGAGGAGGGAAACTAGATTTGAATGCTATATCAGATGTACTCATGGAATACAGAATGAAAGTAGTGGAAAGATTATTATTTATTGAAAGATTGGGACTAGTGTAGTAGGGGATACAACCCGTCGGCTTTGGAGAATGACGTCACAAGTCGCCAATCGAGAAGCGATTCTTCTTAGTGTTGTAGCCCCCTTCAGTGGCTGATAAGTGTTTTTTGGCTTTTTAAAAAAAAATCTCACGAGATAGAATAAACAGATCCACTTCATTAAGCAATCAGTAAAAAAACGAAACTGAAACATAACAGAAAAAGCGAAAATGGTAAACTGCTCTCTGGCGACTTGTGACGTCATTGTCCAAAGCCGACGGCTTGTATCCCCTGCTACACTAGACCCGAGAGATTGGTATCCCAGAGATAATAACTTATGTGATGTCTTATATATTCTTATAACTAAAGGTGAAAGTATAGATTTATGTGGAAAGAATTATTTACAGCAGCCACTGTTAAAAATATACCAGAAGATTTAAATCTGTAACACTTTAACACTAATCTAATGGGAACTTGTAATGAAATTTTCGGAGTTATGTAGGCTTGACACTTCAGATTGGAAGAATTATTTAAGAGAACATATTTAGCAGTCCTCTACTGGCATAATTAAAGCTCATTTGCTGTACTGAACTAATACACAATTAAACAGAAAGGAGAATGAGGAGAAAACAAAACGTCAGTTCTCTGTTGTGGCTCGTACTCTTATCCCTCCCTCAGAAAAATTTATACATGTTCATGAAATATTTGACATCATATAATTTGTGATTATCTGACAGTATGGAGAGACATACACACATATTTATTTATGAATAAACTTTTACAGGTACCACAAGGTGGGTACAGAGTGGATATAAAGCATGGAACGCAGCAGCAATTATCTGACAAGAACGAAGAAGATTTATTTATTTATTAAGAAAAACATTATATCTAAAAAAGATGAGACTTACCAAACAAAAGCGCTGGCAGGTCGACAGACACACAAACAAACACACACACATACAAACATGTCTGCTTGTGTCTGTGTATATGCGGATGAATGTGTGTGCGAGTGTATACCTATCCTTTTTCTCCCCTAAGGTAAGTCTTTCCGCTCCCAGGATTGGAATGACTCCTTACCCTCTCCCTTAAAACCCACATCCTTTCATCTTTCCCTCTTTCCTGATGAAGCAACCGTTTGTTGCGAAAGCTTGAATTTTGTGTGTATGTTTGTGTGTCTATCGACATGCCAGCGCTTTTGTTTGGTAAGTCTCATCATCTTTGTTTTTAGATATATTTTTCCCACGTGGAATGTTTCCCTCTATTATATTCATATCATTAATTAAGAAAAACATTTATTCATATAGCTTGATACTCAAGACAGGAAGGAAATGTACTACACAAACTTTATAGGAACATGATCGACTTGAACTAGATATATATATACACACTTACCACACTGATGTACTTACTTGTAGGATCTTAAGATATTTACAGGGGCATCACTCTTAGAAACGTTAATAGAGGGGTACCACTCTTAGAAACAGCAATAGTGGGGACACCACACTCAGAAACGGTATTAGGTATAGGAAATTTTCCACTGTATTAAGTAAACATGTATTTTGTCTATCATATTTTATTTTGTGTAGTCCACCGTAGGAGATAACTTTACTAGTATTTATGAAGTAGTTAGCAACCATCCCATGAACCTATCCTCCTACAGAGGGCTGTCTCGAAGCTTGGAAATATGTGTAAATTTTATTCCAGGAGGCAAGATGAATTTTAAGTTGAATATTCTAGCGAGTTGCCAAAACTATTTTAAAATGTTGCAAGTGTAACGAAAGGGAAAGGAACAAAAAAGGAAAGAAAGGAAAAGGAATGAGCCAACAAATAAAATGTATATTTCAATCTGAATGTAATGTAATTCAGATGTCAGCACAATGATACTGAATGTAACGTAAAAATTTACTATATTTCTCATTTAATTCTGTATATGTACTATACGACAACAATGTAAATATCTCATGTAATGATTAATTGTAAATATTTGTATATTAATGTACTTATTATATCAATAAATGTATTTTAAGGAGATGTAAATGAACTGCAAAGGACTTGTGCGTGTAGCACATGATTCATATAAATGGAACTGAAAATGCAAAGAAGAAACCAACGTAATGGAACACTGGTCAAGAAATATTTACGTAGTGTCAATATGCCTTGAAGTGTATGGTGTAGTGGAAGCCTGCAGGTCTTCAGGTTGGTGTAAAGGACAAGCTCATCACCTGCCGTAGGCAGTGAGGTGTTTCCTGTGCCCTCATTGACCATTTATACCCCGGTGGACGCCACCAAAATTCGGCTGCTGGAGACCACAATTTCGTGTAGACACAATGAAGAAACTTTGGATTTTCTTCAAGTCACACGCAAGAGATCCAGGCAGTACACACACACTCAGAAGCCGATACTACGTTTAAAGACATTGGAGCAATATAATAGAACATTTATTGTTCGAATCAATTCCATTACAAACACGAATCATGTGAACTGAATTCAAACGCTGTTCTAAGCAACGATAATACGCCGCAGTTCAAAGACAATAATGTTACGACTCCTAAAGAAGATACTCACCAAAAAGACTGTATACAAAGACTGATATGCTAAGAGCATTGTGCTCAGAAATGTTCTTTGTAATATTTGAATTTCTTATTTTCTTATACTGCCACGCTCGCTTGCGGAGCGTGTCAGTAGAGGAGGCATTGTAATGGTACTTTGACCACCGCGCCTCCGCCAATACAAAGATATAATCTACGATCGCGCATGCGGAAGAGCGCTGCGCCAGCGACAGATTTTTATAAATAATTTTGTTCTTCTTTTTACTTTTGCGTAGGTGTTTGTTTTTAACAACTAATTGATTACTCATTCTCTCTCTCTCTCTCTCGTCTTCATACGAAAGACGTGTATTTTCGGCGCTCTGTTAAATATGCTTTTGGGTGGAAATTAAAATTATATTACGAAACGAAGTTGTTTCAATAGTGATTCGAAATGGTTATACCCGAATTTGTAAATTGATCCTGACAGTGACAACATAGAGAAATTTTCAACAGACGGAGAACAATGAAAACAGGTCATACTACAAGAAAATTAAGAAGACAGCCACGAAGACTATATTATAATTAATACTACGTTTCTAACAGACTTATAAGGTAAATTTCAACTAATTTCTGATGCTATTTCCTTACAGTCGCTTTTTGTAGTGTTGCCGACCCGGTCTGCCCTGCACGGTCAAATTACAGCACTATCTCAATCAATAATACGAAGTCCGCCTTATCCGTAACTTATTCCATCAAAATTCAAAACCCAATCAGATTTTCTATTTTATATTTTCACGACAGAACCCCGAGGAACGGAAACAATACAAGGCCTTCACCACAATTAAACACCACACACACATCCCTCACCGAAATGACCACAGTGTGTGGCTGCCAAGGCCAGACTTGCTGCAGTTGCGGTTGTGTGTGTGTGTGTGTGTGTGTGTGTGTGTGTGTGTGTGTGTGTGTGGGTGGGGAGGGTTGGGGGGGGGGGGGGGGGGGGAGCGCACATGCCCATTGTCCCATTCTGACGAAGGCCTTCTCGGTCGAAAGCTTAACCGTTTGACAGTCTTTGTGTAGTGCCAATGTGTGACTTGGCATCCCTGCTATGTGTAGACTAGTAATCTACACCTTTGATAGCAGCACAATTGTTTACAGTTTCAAGTTTAATATCTCAACCCATCCAACAGCACCCAGGGCCGGTCCAACTGGAAATACGATGGAAGTGCAGTGCTATGAGGTGTGCCAATTGGTCTGCATTGTCACTACAACTCTGAGATAGGTCGGCCACTCGTCGTTTGAGGAGAGAATACTAGTGTACTCCACAGTTTGTTCGGATTCTCTTTTCCACCTTCCATCTTTGTCATTACAAATGTCCCGCCGTTTAGATCGATTCCGAAGGTAACGCGGACAAAATACGGGCAGTCGGAGGTCGTCTGCAGCTCGTACAGAAATAAGACTGCAGTCATCGGAGTCGGGCGGCACGGACGAGTGGCCGATGTGGAGACAGGAGTAATCCCCAATTTTATTCGGTCCGTATGCTGAGCAGGTAGTAAAAAAAACGGAGAAGTTTAGTAAGATTATTAAAGTCGAACAAGGAGAAGTTAATACACCGGATGTTTGACGACGACACCGAAATTCTGTCAGAGGCGGCAAAGGACTCCGAAGAGTGACCGAACGGAACAGACACAGTCTCGAAAGGAGGTCGTAACGGAAATGTGGGCAGAAGCGAAACGGGGTAACAGAATGTACTCGGAATGAGATTTTCACTCTGCAGCAGAGTGTGCGCCGATACGAAACTTCCTGGCAGATTAAAACTGTGTCCCGAACTCGGGACCTCTGTCTTTCGAGGCAAGTCCTCTACCGACCGAGCTACCCGAGCACGACTCGCGCCCCGTCCTCACGGCTTTACTTCTGCCACTACCTGTCAGGACGGAGCGTGAGTCGTGCTCGGGTAGCTCGGTCGGTAGAGGACTTGCCTCGAAAGACAGAGGTCCCGAGTTCGGGTCTCGGTCCGGCACGCAGTTTTAATCTGCCAGGAAGTTTCGGAATGTACTCAAATTAAACTAGGTGGCGCTCAGGTCATTCAATTTCGAAAGGAGATACTGAAAGTAGTTGAGGAGTTTCATTATTTGGGGGACAAGATACCCGAAGATGAGTGAAATACTGGAGGTATAAAATGCAGGCCGGCAACAGCGAGAAAAATGTTTCCGAAAAGGAGATGATAACCTGAAGTGTCAGGAAATGTTTTCCGAAGACACTATCGGGAGTGTAGCCCCGTACAGAAGTCAACTGTGACAGTAAGCAGTTCAGACGAGAAGATAATAAAAGTTTTGAAGTGAGCTACAGAGGATACTGTATATTAGGCGAATAGAACAGGTAACTAATGAGGAGCTACTAACTCGAACTGCGCACAACCGGACCGAAGGGCACGAGCGGTGGGTAAGGACACGTGCGGTCAGTTCGGTAACGGAGGGAAGTGCGGGGAGTAGAAATTGTCGAGGGGGACAGAGAGGTGAGAAGGACGAGCAGCTGGAGTGGGCTCAGGCCCCTCGCACGGGACAGCTCTGCAGAGATACCGACCGCGCCGGCTCTGTATTCACTCCCACCGACGCCCTACACTGCAACACTTACTCGAGAACTCGCAAAGCAGTTTTTATTTCTGTCGGTGTCGGCTGTTGCACTTAGCTGCATACATAAAAATGTAAATGTACATTTGCACAAAGTAGTAAATCTTCAAACGATTTTGACCGATTGCTCTGAAATTACAATCGTGTTGCACGCCAAATACTCGCGTGTTTTTATATCCCTATTTTTTAATGCATTCAATACGCAAACAAATATGTAATACATAAAGGGGAACCATTGTTACAGAAAATCTCTAAAAGTTAAATTTTCACAGGATATTCTAGTGCACATTCAGTGGAACTTTTACGTATATTCTCTGTATGGAATAACAAAAAACAAGGCTGTAGGTCAGAAAGAGGGGAGGAGAAGAGGTGGACAGAGAGGTGGGAGGAAACAGGCATTGAAAACAGGAAGGGGATATATATATAATATATATTAGGACGCATATCGAACTCGCATACATGTCGTGTGGGAAACATGTGTTGTCTGTTTCCTTTCTGAGAGACTGAGCCCTCAGCAGGGTGCGGGCAGGAATAGCCAGTATAAGATACGCAGTCCAGAGTTTCCCACCTTCCGAGTTCACGTCGAGAGTGGCAGCTCGGCACGACTGCCTGCGACCGAACACCCCGTCGCCTCGAGTCTCCGTGTGCGGCGCTACGTAGCGCCGGTTCCCCGTGCCAGCTCCGGCGGCAGTACGTGTGAGGTACGGACAGGTCTGACACGACACACTCGGAGAAGGCAGCCTCTTACCGAGATTCAGTACGACAAAACGTCTGCTGCGTACGGGCCCGACAGAAGCACTTCCGAGTGTCGAGCCCCGGAGGTTCACTCTCGAGAGATATTCGACCGCCAGTTTCCTCGCCGAACCGTTTATCGCAAACTGCAGTATTCGACACATCTGCGGGAGGTACCGTACTCCGCCGACCGCCGAGAACTTTGCCGCGATAGCCCGGGCCGCGCCGGTGCTCCGACGCGAGAGCGTGCCCCTATTGCTGAAGTATACAGACAAGTTGCAGCATTAGAAAACTGCGGCGAAATGCAGGAAGATCTGCAGCGGATAGGCACTCGGGGGCAGGGAGTGGCAACTGACCCTTTAACACAGACAAATGTAACGTATTGCGAATGCATGGAAAGAAGGATCCTTTATTGTACGACTATATGATAGCGGAACAAACACTGGTAGCAGTTACTTCTGTAAAATATCTGGGAGTATGCGTGCGGAACGATTTGAAGTGGAATGGTCATATAAAATTAATTGTCGGTAAGGCGGGTGCCGGGTTGAGATTCATTGGGAGAGTCCTTAGAAAATGTAGTCCATCAACATAGGAGCTGGCTTACAAAACACTCGTTCGACCTATACTCGAGTATTGCTCATCAGTGTCGGATCCGTACCAGATCGGGTTGACGGAGGAGGTGGAGAAGATCCAAAGAAGAGCGGCGCGTTTCGTCACAGGGTTATTTGGTAAGCGTGATAGCGTTACGGAGGTGTTTAGCAAACTCGAGTGGCAGACTCTGCAAGAGAGGCGCTCTGCATCGTGGTGTAGCTTGCTCGCCAGCTTTCGAGAGGGTGCGTTTCTGGATGAGGTATCGAATATATTGCTGCCCCCTACTTATACCTCCCGAGGAGATCACGAATGTGAAATTACAGAGATTCGAGCACGCACGGAGGCTTTCCGGCAGTCGCTTTTCCGCGAACCGTACGCGACAGGAAACGCAAAGGGAGGTAATGACAGTGGCACGTAAAGTGCCCTCCGCCACACACTGTTGGGTGGCTTGTGGAGTATAACTGTAGATGTAGACGTATTTCGAACCGAGAAGGTCCCACTCGCCTACTGCAGTTCTCGCCGGCCGTACCCTCGCGCGACTAAAGAACTGGACAGTTTCGTTCAGAGTCGAGGTATTTCTCTAAATTGGGCCGCGAGTAGACACAAGAGCCTTGTCGCGTGCCGTGACAGTCTGTCCTCCTCAGTTTAAATGCTCACCGTATTAGCAGCTTCGGGACCCTTACACACAGAGCCGCGACCCGTCACGCAGAACAGATTTTCACTCTTGAGACACAGTGCGTGCAAGTCGGAAATGTCTCGCCAGCTGAAGCCGGAGCTCGTAGCTGCAAAACCGGCGCACCGACAGGTCCCGTCCACTAGAAACGACAGTCCCGGCAAAGTCAGAACTAGTGTGGAGGCTGGAAGGTAGCAGAGGAGAGTGGGTACCGCAGAAAGAGAGACAGCCAAGGTGGGTGTAGAGGGACTTTGAATCTCGCCGCGCTACACTCGTTCCCCCAGATATAAATTATACCGTCGCAGCGGTAAGAGCGCTCGACGGCAGAGGAAATACTAAAATTGTAACTCTTTTTTTGTTTTTCTATCTGTCTTGTCTCTCGAGAGCCGAAGCTTAATTCAGACGTAAAAACTTATTAGCTATTGTCGGTCGGATTAAGGCGAAAAAACTCATCGATGTGCAGACGTGTTGTGAAAGTTTGTATGAAATTTGCAGGTTGAAAGCAGCAACGTAAAATATATTGCATTCGACACGGAAATGGTTTTATTTTGTATACATTAGTAATTCCTGGACAATTAAAATTTATTGCATGATTTCGGACCAGCTAAGACTTTTCACGCAGAAATGAAGTAGGGGATTTTTGAAGGCCTGGACGCCGCACGCGAGAAGACAATGTTAACACGGTAAATGATAAACTCTTATATACGCCATTTCCCCCTGTTAATCACATTTTGTTCTCCTCTCTTCTTTTTCAAATGGAAATTGGTGTGACGTTTGCTCAGAAACGCCACAAGGAGCACCCCAACAATAGCTTTTCCGAATCACGAAGTCCGATAACTTTTCTGTAATACGAAGTCCGATCTGCATTTCTTTTCATTCTTTCCCTTTTTCACGGTCATTAACGATTTTAAAACCCTCTTTTTATTCACCATTTCTTCCCACCTTTTCAATCTTTTCTTTCATATTTCTTTTTTATGAAACACTACACGGGCCACGTTTCGTACCCGCATACCTCAGTCGGTAAGAGCATTCGCCCGCAAAATGCTGAGGTTCCGAGTTCGAGTCTCAGTCTGGCGCGAGATTTCGTGACCGAATGTGTGGAGTAATCGATCGTACGTTAGGAGGCAGAGACAAAGAGTGGGGAGAACCGGTAGGCGACGGTAATGGCGGTTTTTTTTTTTGTGTTACCGTGTTCGCGGCCGGCGTCGTCGCCCTCCGGCTTGGCCCGGGCGCCCTCGGAGCTGGAGCGCGAGTGCGTCATCCGGGGCTGCGGCTGCTGCTGCTGCTGCCGCGCGTGGGCGGGGGCGTGGGCGGGGGCGGGCTGGGGCTCACCTGCAACGTGACAGAGCGCAGGTAGCGGGCAGCGCACCAGCGGGGCGTCGCAGACACTACCAATCACCCGTAAGGTACGCTGCGACGCGACTAATGTAAAAAGTAATACGATATCATCACCACAAAAACTGTTATTACAAATACGTGTAATATTAAGACTACGCATTAATGTCTACCACTATTTACCGATCATAATACTTTTAACTACTCTGTGTATGTACACCACTGGCCATTAAAATTGCTACACCGGGAAGAAACGCAGATAATAAACGGGTATTCATTGGACAAATGTATTATACCATAACTGACCACACTTCATCGAGAGTAGAGACTGGCGTATTGTGACGAGCCAGTTGCTCGGCCACCACTGACCAGACGTTTTCAGTTGGTGAGAGATCTGGAGAATGTGCTGGCCAGGGCAGCAGTCGGACATTTTCTGTATCCAGAAAGGCCCGTACAGGACCTGCAACGTGCGGTCGTGCATTATCCTGCTGAAATGTAGGATTTCGCAGGGATCGAAACTAGCGTAGAGCCACGGGTCGTAACACATCTGAAATGTAACGCCCACTGTTCAAAGTGCCGTCAATGCTTACAAGAGGTGACAGAGACGTGTAGCCAATGGCACCCCATACCATCACGCCGGGTGATACGCCAGTATGGCGATGACGAATACACGCTTCCAATGTGCGTTCACCGCGATGTCGCCAAACACGGATGCGACCATCGTGATGCTGTAAACAGAACCTGGACTCATCTGGGGGGGGGGGGGGGGGGGGAAATGACGTTTTGCCATTCGTGCACCCAGGTTCGTCGTCGAGTACACCATCGCAGGCGCTCCTGTCTGTGACGCAGCGTCAAGGGTAATCGCAGCCACGGTCTCCGAGCTGACAGTCCGTGCTGCTGCAAACGTCGTCGAACTGTTCGTGCAGATGGTGGTTCTCTTGCAAACGTCCCCATCTGTTGACTCGGGGATCGAGAAGTGGCTGCACGAAATGTTACATCCGTGCGGATAAGATGCCTGTCATCTCAACTGCTAGTGATACGAGGCCCTTGGGATCCGGCACGGCGTTCCGCATTACCCTCCCGAACCCACCGATTCCATATTCTGCTAACAGTCATCGGATCTCGCAGCAATGTCGCGATACGATAAACCGCAATCGCTATAGGCTACAATCCGACCTTTATGAGAGTTGGAAACGTGATGGTACGCATTTCTCCTCCTTACACGAGGCATCACAGCAACGTTTCACCAGGCAACGCCGGTCAACTGCTGTTTGTGTATGAGAAATTGGTTGGAAACTTTCCTCACGTGAGCACGTTGTAGGTGTCGCCACCGGCGCCAACCTTGTGTGAATGCTGTGAAAAGGAAATGATTTGCACTTCTCAGAATCTTCTTCCTGTCGGTAAAACTTCGCGTCTATAGCAGGTCATCTTCGTGGTGCACCATTTTTAATGGCCAGTAGTGTATTTGCACGAACTGTTAACACGTAATTCGTAATTATTTACACGAAGTCATTTTCTTAACATATACAAGGTGTTCCAAAAAACACTTTACAATTTAGAAAATTCGTACAAATTTATTCGTATTACCTACAGAGGTGACTGTAGTGTCAACTTGTAGGGAAATTCGTCGAGTTTTGTCTCGCATAGTTCGCTAGTGCAAGGAGCCGTAGCAGCGGTTGCGTCAAAAGATGGCTGCCTCTACTGGACCCGAGCCTGCTGGTGGTGTGTTTCGGTTCTAAGAATCGAATTCGGCGACAACAGTTCAGAGTAATTTCCGTACGGACTACGCTGAACGTCCTCCTGGTAGGTTTACAATTTACGAGTGGCACAAATGTTTTGTAGAAACACGGTGCTCCGTAAGACACGGGAAACGGTCGGGTCGTCTGTGCAGGTACGAGGACGACGTCGAGCGAGTGAGACAGCGATTTATCGACAGCCCTACGAAATCGATACCACTGATCGATTGCTTCTCGCAAGATGGCGCCAACACCTGGCTGACTACCGGCATTTTGTCAGTGCCCGCTTTGCAGGTGAGTGGATTGGCCGCGACGCGCCAGCCGGCCACACCTGACACCACTCCCGTGCCGGCTTCTCTGGCTACACCTGACCGACCGAGGTGGCGCAGTGGTCGCCACACTGGACTCGCATTCGGGAGCACGACGGTTCCATCCCGCGTCCCGCCGTCCCGATTTCCGTAAATCGCTCCGGGCCGATGCCGGGACGGTTCCTTCGACAGAGCGCGGCCGCTTTCTTTCTCCATCCGTCCCTTTTCCCCAGTCTGCTGGCGCGCCTGTATTCCCACGCCCCACTCTCCGCACCCTGAGCCGAGGTGGCTTCCACCGACTGCCCCTCGGACCCTCCGTCTACCCCTCGTACCGACTTCGATCCTCCCCTGGCACACCCCGTGTTTGTTCCCTCTCTCCCTCCTGCCCCGGGCTTCCCCTACCCGGGATTTTCTTCGGACGCTGCACCCGTGAACGACTTGGCGTATTTTAAATTTGCGTGTCCGATGTCGCGTATCCACCGTGTCGTTTAGTTTTTCGACGTCTCCACTCGCATTACCTGCACTAACTGTGGCCGAAGAGCGCCGTAATTTTGCCGCTGTCGGCCTACCATTGTACAAGTTGTTCAAATAACAATAAAGAAAAAAAAAAAGACACCGCACGCCGGGTTATCGCACAGTGGCACGTAGCGGTGCGACGAGACGGCGTTATCGGCGGTCGACAGAGTTCCAAAGGGGGCCGCGCCGCGGTGTCGTGCGAGGACCGCCGCCGGGCAATCACCGGCCCGCGCGTCGCCTCCCACACGGACGGCGTGCCGCTGCTTCGGCGGACGGACGGCAGTTACGCAGCGAGTAGCGTCGTGACGCGGCGGTGTGGCTCGGCACGGGGACAAAGTATCCCGGTACCGTTTCTCCGAGGGAAAATACTCGTCGGCGCGTAGCACGTGGCTCTAGGAATTGCCCGATACTCTCTCCCAGTGTGAGCCGGCGTCTGTTCGGTCCCGCTGACGTCCGCAGCGCGCCACCTCGCCTCACGACATCGTACGAGGTGTGGGGCGGTGCTGCTGTGACGAATCTCCTTCCAAAGAGACCCCTCCCGACTGAACACACTGACTCCGACGGTGTTTCCACTTTCGGAAACATTCCTGGAAATTTTCTTCCCCCGAGTGTGTTAAGGACGCTCTCCGTATTTGCCAGGATGTCTCCGATCGAGTCAAATCGCTTCCCTTTCGGTGAAAATTTGAGTTTAGGAAACACGTACGAGTCCGCAAGGGCCGAATCGCGGGAAGCACACGAGTCCTGAATTTGGTCAAAAATTTAGAGACGGAGAAGCCACGGTGAGCCGGAGCAGTGCCACGGTTGTGACGGTACGTCACATAAATATTGACTTTTTAGCGGTTGTAAATCGTAGTTTACGTACTTTATGAATATAATTAGTGTAAAAGATGTAGTTAATGTTCTTGAAACAACTGATATGCAGCAATAGCATCTTTATTTAATGTTTATGAAAATAAAAAAGGATCGAACGAGACGCGATTGTACGGCCGAGGAGGGGAGGGAGGACGGATTTTGTGGGACGCACACTGTTTTGTTTCAGTATACGGAAGGCAGCCATTGTGCGGCTACACATATTTCGTGTGAGTTATTCGTATTTATTGCTAAACTAATTTTGTTATTATTATTACAAAATGAATTTCTTTGTAATAGTTGTCACCTCAAATGCTCGCAGTGGCTAATTATTTTTAATAAGCATTTTTTTTTCAGTAATTTGCGCTGCGAGAAGCTCATCTTCCGATGCAGCCTCTGGTCGGCCATTACGCGCCGAAGTATTAATTTATTTTTCAGTGTTAATAGTAACTTTAACTGCGAGAGATTTCGTTATAAGAACCTTTTCAAATTGCAACAGATAAGTAATTTACGTTAAAGTTCATGTTTTTAAACTATACAGATTCCACGAGTTCAGTAAGTTTTATCTTGGCCGCTCCACGGCAACAATCGAAATTCTCTCGAGCCTTGCTTTGCAATCAATAAATAGAAACTAACAAAATTACATTCAATTCAGTTAACGGCAACTATATTTTAGCCATCACGTTCAAAATCTGAAGTTGGTACATGAGTAACTGAGGCTCTTCAAGAACCCGTTTCATACTTACTTGTGCACGTAAGTAAAAGTGACAAGAAAAGACAATATCCCTGAGAGAAAGAAGCATACTGATAAAATATATATGTAATTTTTTTGTATGTGACGTAGCGAATGACAACGGACTTCACGCGGTGTAGTACCCGACGACGCACGCCTTTTCTTCCGCACCTTTTCGCACGGACGCTCGAGGACACATTTGAAGTATTCCTGGTCAATTGTCTGTCCTGCAGCGGTACATTCCTGCTGTCCAATACCGGTAGAATAGGAAAAAAAAAATCACCAACACTGTCTTGACCTTCGACCGACTTTGCCGTCCTATCTTCGGTCGTGGCGAAACCGGGGGTTTCCAACAGCAAAGACTGCACTTTGCTTTCGTCACCTGTAATTACCCCATACCACCCATACCCCATTACCAACCACAACGGAGGGGTATCTGTTGAGAGGCCAGACAAACGTGTGGTTCCTGAAGAGGGGCAGCAGCCTTTTCAGTAGTTGCAAGGGCAACAGTCTGGATGATCGACTGATCTGGCCTTGTAACAATAACCAAAACGGCCTTGCTGTGCTGGTACTGCGAACGGCTGAAAGCAAGGGGAAACTACAGCCGTAATTTTTCCCGAGGAAATGCAGCTTTACTGTATGATTACATGATGATGGCGTCCTCTTGGGTAAAATATTCCGGAGGTAAAATAGTCCCCCATTCGGATCTCCGGGCGGGGACTACTCAAGAGGATGTCGTTATCAGGAGAAAGAAAACTGGCGTTCTACGGATCGGAGCGTGGAATGTCAGATCCCTTAATCGGGCAGGTAGGTTAGAAAATTTAAAAAGGGAAATGGATAGGTTGAAGTTAGATATAGTGGGAATTAGTGAAGTTCGGTGGCAGGAGGAACAAGACTTCTGGTCAGGTGAATACAGGGTTATAAACACAAAATCAAATAGGGGTAATGCAGGAGTAGGTTTAATAATGAATAGGAAAATAGGAATGCGGGTAAGCTACTACAAACAGCACAGTGAACGCATTATTGTGGCCAAGATAGATACGAAGCCCACACCTACTACAGTAGTACAAGTTTATATGCCAACTAGCTCTGCAGATGACGAAGAAATTGAAGAAATGTATGATGAAATAAAAGAAATTATTCAGATTGTGAAGGGAGACGAAAATTTAATAGTCATGGGTGACTGGAATTCGAGAGTAGGAAAAGGGAGAGAAGGAAACATAGTAGGTGAATATGGATTGGGGGACAGAAATGAAAGAGGAAGCCGCCTGGTCGAATTTTGCACAGAGCACAACATAATCATAACTAACACTTGGTTTAAGAATCATGAAAGAAGGTTGTATACATGGAAGATCCCTGGAGATACTAAAAGGTATCAGATAGATTATATAATGGTAAGACAGAGATTTAGGAACCAGGTTTTAAATTGTAAGACATTTCCAGGGGCAGATGTGGACTCTGACCACAATCTATTGGTTATGACCTGTAGATTAAAACTGAAGAAACTGCAAAAAGGTGGGAATTTAAGGAGATGGGACCTGGATAAACTAAAAGAACCAGAGGTTGTACAGAGATTCAGGGACAGCATAAGGGAGCAATTGACAGGAATGGGGGAAATAAATACAGTAGAAGAAGAATGGGTAGCTTTGAGGGATGAAGTAGTGAAGGCAGCAGAGGATCAAGTAGGTAAAAAGACGAGAGCTAGTAGAAATCCTTGGGTAACAGAAGAAATATTGAATTTAATTGATGAAAGGAGAAAATATAAAAATGCAGTAAGTGAAACAGGCAAAAAGGAATACAAACGTCTCAAAAATGAGATCGACAGGAAGTGCAAAATGGCTAAGCAGGGATGGCTAGAGGACAAATATAAGGATGTAGAGGCCTATCTCACTAGGGGTAAGATAGATACCGCCTACAGGAAAATTAAAGAGACCTTTGGAGATAAGAGAACGACTTGTATGAATATCAAGAGCTCAGATGGAAACCCAGTTCTAAGCAAAGAAGGGAAAGCAGAAAGGTGGAAGGAGTATATAGAGGGTCTATACAAGGGCGATGTACTTGAGGACAATATTATGGAAATGGAAGAGGATGTAGATGAAGATGAAATGGGAGATATGATACTGCGTGAAGAGTTTGACAGAGCACTGAAAGACCTGAGTCGAAACAAGGCCCCCGGAGTAGACAATATTCCATTGGAACTACTGACGGCCGTGGGAGAGCCAGTCCTGACAAAACTCTACAATCTGGTGAGCAAGATGTATGAAACAGGCGAAATACCCTCGGACTTCAAGAAGAATATAATAATTCCAATCCCAAAGAAAGCAGGTGTTGACAGATGTGAAAATTACCGAACTATCAGCTTAATAAGTCACAGCTGCAAAGTACTAACACGAATTCTTTACAGACGAATGGAAAAACTAGTAGAAGCCAACCTCGGGGAAGATCAGTTTGGATTCCGTAGAAACACTGGAACACGTGAGGCAATACTGACCTTACGACTTATCTTAGAAGAAAGATTAAGGAAAGGCAAACCTACGTTTCTAGCATTTGTAGACTTAGAGAAAGCTTTTGACAATGTTGACTGGAATACTCTCTTTCAAATTCTAAAGGTGGGAGGGGTAAAATACAGGGAGCGAAAGGCTATTTACAATTTGTACAGAAACCAGATGGCAGTTATAAGAGTCGAGGGACATGAAAGGGAAGCAGTGGTTGGGAAGGGAGTAAGACAGGGTTGTAGCCTCTCCCCGATGTTGTTCAATCTGTATATTGAGCAAGCAGTAAAGGAAACAAAAGAAAAATTCGGAGTAGGTATTAAAATTCATGGAGAAGAAATAAAAACTTTGAGGTTCGCCGATGACATTGTAATTCTGTCAGAGACAGCAAAGGACTTGGAAGAGCAGTTGAATGGAATGGACAGTGTCTTGAAAGGAGGATATAAGATGAACATCAACAAAAGCAAAACAAGGATAATGGAATGTAATCGAATTAAGTCGGGTGATGCTGAGGGAATTAGATTAGGAAATGAGGCACTTAAAGTAGTAAAGGAGTTTTGCTATTTGGGGAGCAAAATAACTGATGATGGTCGAAGTAGAGAGGATATAAAATGTAGGCTGGCAATGGCAAGGAAAGCGTTTCTGAAGAAGAGAAATTTGTTAACATCCAGTATAGATTTAAGTGTCAGGAAGTCATTTCTGAAAGTATTCGTATGGAGTGTAGCCATGTATGGAAGTGAAACATGGACGATAAATAGTTTGGACAAGAAGAGAATAGAAGCTTTCGAAATGTGGTGCTACAGAAGAATGCTGAAGATTAGATGGGTAGATCACATAACTAATGAGGAAGTATTGAATAGGATTGGGGAGAAGAGAAGTTTGTGGCACAACTTGACCAGAAGAAGGGATCGGTTGGTAGGACATGTTCTGAGGCATCAAGGGATCACCAATTTAGTATTGGAGGGCAGCGTGGAGGGTAAAAATCGTAGAGGGAGACCAAGAGATGAATACACTAAGCAGATTCAGAAGGATGTAGGTTGCAGTAGGTACTGGGAGATGAAGAAGCTTGCACAGGATAGAGTAGCATGGAGAGCTGCATCAAACCAGTCTCAGGACTGAAGACCACAACAACAACAACAATTACCCCATTTAACAAATCTGGGTAATTTTCGTCCGATTAATCAGTTCTCGGCACACTTCGAGTCGGTATTGTCTCCGGTCACCTGACAACATTTTTCGAACGAATTTTGCAGACACTCGACGCGTGTCCACATCTTCAGTTAAAATTGTCTGAACTGCACAGAAGCTTACACGAAGTTCATCAGCCATCTCCCTAATTGTAAGTCTACGATCACAGCGCACCGAGTCGCCAACTTCCACAACATTTTCATTCGTGTTTGAGGCGGAAGGACTGCCGGACCGTGGTTCATCTTCAAACGATTCGCGGCCATTTTTAAATCTGTCGAACCGGACCAAAACATTTGACCGCCTCGTTCAACTGTCTCCGTAAGTTGTTTTTAACAGTTCGTAAGTGTCAGCGGCTGATTTCCCGGTTTTAAAACAAAATTTCACACAAACTCGTTGCCCAGTTTTTGTGTCCATTTTCACACAGACAGAATCCGCCAACAAGCCCTAACAGAGCCGCACTCTACCAGCTGCCACAACGAATCGAATAAAGGAAACGCAGCAGTTTTCGGTCACGGGGCGTTCGAGGACGAAGCAATGACCCACTCCCCACCCTCCGTGTGCCTGCCCGACAAACCAGTAAGGACTGCCGGATCCATTCTCAAAAGTTTCCAATCACTCCTCGTACAACAGACTCGCGGCGCAATTCCCGGCCACATCTGTGTGTGTGTGTGTGTGTGTGTGTGTGTGTGTGTGTGTGTGTGTGTGTGTGTGTGTGTGTACACCCGGGCCAGAAGCTGTACCGATACGTGCGTTCGTACAGTTAACTTATTCGTAAATTTCGGTAGACTATGTAATCACTCAAATAACATCACATATCGTCTCATTTCTCCATCGACTTCTAGATGCTTCACTTTTCCATGTCAGACAGTGTATGTGATGGTAGAAATAAAGAAAATTTCCCATTACTGGCACTCGGTACGTGCTACAAAAATGTGCAACAATCTGAGAGTGAAGAGCTTTCACGGTTTGGAACTAGGTCTGCTCTAAAGACAATTACACGGCATCCTTATGCAAAAATGTTGTTACACAGTGCACAATTTTTATACAATGATAAATCTATCTTTGTAGAGTAAAGTGATAAACTTGTACACTCATTACGATAAATTATTTTACACTCTGTATGTGTGTCAGTTATATTAGTTACATTGACAAGTCTCCTGTACATTAAATCAATTATTTATGTATGCATGTAATGGCATTCATGTTGTGACAAGAACTTGGTTTTATCCAATTCTGCAATACTTACAAGGGAACCTCCACATCGCACCCCCCTCAGATTTAGTCATAAGTTGGCACAGTGGATAGGCCTTGAAAAACTGAACACAGATCAATCGGGAAAACAGGAAGAAAATGTGTGGAACTATGAAAAAAATAAGCAAAATATACAAACTGAGTGGTCCACGCGGTATAGTGTGAGCTCAGGAGCGCCGTGGTCCCGTGGTTAGCGTGAGCAGCTGCGGAACGACAGGTACTTGGTTCAAGTCTTCCCTCGAGTGAAAAGGTTACTTTCTTTATTTTCGCAAAGTTATGATCTGTCCGTTCGTTCACTGACGTCTCTGTTCACTGTAATAAGTTTAGTGCCCGTGTTTCGCGACCGCAAAGCAAAACCGTGCGATTAGTAGACGAAAGGACGTGCCTCTCCAATGGGAACCGAAAACATTTGATCGCAAGGTCATAGGTCAACCGATTCCTCCACAGGAAAACACGTCTGATATATTCTATACGACACTGGTGACGGCATGTGCGTCACATGACAGGAATATGTTGTCGACCCACCTAACTTGTACACTTGGCGAATGGGTAAAAAGATTCTCCTACCTTGCCCGATTTAGGTTTTCTTGGGGATGTGATTAGCACTCCCAAAAAAAGTGATGAAAACATAAGAGTTTGTCACAAACTGCAACAAATGAATGCAACAAAACAGTTTTCCCTGTGCTCTGTCAAAACATATGTTTTTAACGTTTTCAAATTTTTCCGTGTGTAGACCGTCAAATCCTGCGTATGTCCAAGCAAATCTGAACATGTCCTGGAATTTTGGAGAGCGAAGTTAATTGTGTGTCAGTGCCTCTACTTTGATAATTGTCTGAAAATAAAAAATTAAACTTTTCACTCGAGGTAAGACTTGAACCGAGGACCTCTCGTTCCGCAGCTGCTCACGCTAACCACGCACCACGGCGCTCCAGAGCACACACACCCCTTAATGTTGCCTATCTTGCGCATGGACTACTCAGTTTGTATATTTTGCTTATTTTTTTCATAGTTGCACACAACTTCTTCCTGTTTTCTCGATTGATCTGTGTTCAGTTTTCAAGGCCTATCCAGTGTGCCAGCTTATAACTAAATGTGAGGGGGGTGCGATGGGGAGGTTCCCTTGTTAGCAGCACACAATAGTAAGGGGGTTAGCACATACTACATCCGTGCTCGGGATGACTGACATAACGGGTGTTTTAGATATTTGAAAACAGACGGAGTTTTCGACACAGCCGGATCGGTGAGGCAGGGAAGAAGGATCCGTAAGGAGGCAGAGTGAACCGGGGCACTCACCGGCCGCGGGCGCGGGCTTGGGCTGCAGGTGCTGCCGCCTGGCGGCGGCGTTCGCACTCAGCGCCTGGTCGCACTGCGTCTCCAGGGCGCACAGCTCGCCCAAGATGGCGTCCAGCTCCGTCTCCTGCGAGTCTGCGGGCAACACACAAAACAAAAACAAAAATGATTGAAACGGCTCTGAGTACGATGCGACTTAACATCTGACATCATCAGTCCCCTAGAAATTAGAACTACTTAAACCGAACTAACCTAAGGACATCACACACATCCGTGCCCGAGGCAGGATTCGAACCCGCGACCGTAGCGGTCGCGTGGTTGCAGACTGAAGCGCCTAGAACCGCCTCGGCCACTCCGGCCGGCGAGACAAAACAGAGAGACATTACCGACGAGTCTATAAACACTTCACCACGGGAACCGGAATCTGGAAACCTTGCCGCGTAGCATCTAAATACCAGGTGATCAAAAAGTCAGTATAAATTTAAGAACTGAATAAATCACGGAATAATGTGGATAGAGAGGTACAGATTGACAGACATGCTTGGAATGACACGGGGTTTTATTACAACCAAAAAAATACAAAAGTTCAAAAAATGTCCGACACATGGCGCTTCATCTGATCAGAATACCAATAATTAGCATAAGAAACTAAGACAAAGCAAAGATGATGTTCTTTACAGGAAATGCTCAATATATCCACCATCATTCCTCAACAATAGCTGTAGTCGAGGAATAATGTTGTGAACAGCACTGTAAAGCATGTCTGGAGTTAGGCTGAGGCATTGGCGTCGGATGTTGTCTTTCGGCATCCCTAGAGATGTCGGTCGATCACGATACACTTGCGACTTCAGGTAACCGCAAAGCAAATAATGGCACGGACTGAGGTCTGGGGACCTGGGAGGCCTAGCGTGACGAAAGTGGCGGCTGAGTTACACGATCATCACCATACGACGCGCGCAAGAGATCTTTCACGCGTCTAGTAATATGGGGTGGAGCGCCATCCTGCATAAACGTCGTACGTTCCAGCAGGTGTTTATCAGCCAGGCTGGGGATGATGCGATTCTGTAACATATCGGCGTACCTCTCACCCGTCACGGTAGCAGTTACAAGACCAGAATCACGCATTTCCTCGAAGAAAAAAGGCCCTATAATGGTAGATGTGGTAAATCCAAACCTTACCGTGACTTTCTCGTCGTGCAATGGTGTTTCCACGGCAGTTTTAGGATTTTCGGTAGCCCAAATTCTGCAGTTGCGGGCGCTGACAGACACACGGAGCGTGAAATGAGCTTCGTCGGTCCACAACACATTAGTCAACCAAGCGTCATCTTCCGCCATCTTTTGAAACGCCCACACCGCAAATGCCCTCCGCTTCACTAAATCGCCAGGTAACAGTTCACGATGCCGATGGATTTTGTACGGATAGCATCGGAGGGTACGCCTCAGTGCCAACCAAACTGTAGTGTATGGAATGCCGGTGCAACGTGCGACTGCACGAGCGCTGACGTCCCCGTGCATAGACGAACCCGCCACAGTCTCCGTTTCTTCCTGAACTGTCTCAGCAGCATTACGCCTCGTGCTCGGTCGGCCACTACGGGGTCTATCGTCTAAACAACCCGTGGCTTCGAACTTCGAAATCATTCTCGCCACAGCTGCTTTTGTCCACGGACCTTTACCCGTCCGAATCCCCTTCCTATGGCGACAGGATCGTAACGCTGAACTGGCACATAGCGGCTGCTGGCGCATCTGATTCTCTCTCTCCCTCATTACGGCTCCTTTTGTACACGACTGTCACGCGCAGTCACTGACGTTTTGCTGTCCAGCGCCATCTGTCGGACATTTTGTGAACTTTGTTTTTTTTTTTTTTTTGTTCCAATAAAACCCCATGTCATTCCAAGCACGAGTGTCAATTTTTACCTCTATATCCACATTACTCCGTGGTTTATTCAGTTTTCAAATTTGATCAGCCGGTACCTTAACGACGAGACCGGAAGAGTGTAGAGTGTGACCCCCCGTCCGCGCCAGAAGAACAGCTCGACCCCAGCAAGAACCGAAGGAACTGCCTGCTGCCGCGTCGGCCCCGTCCTGCGTAAACTCTCACACCGACACCTGTCAACAGCTGCTGTTTCCATTCCATCTTGTTTACGGACAGCCGACATAATAGTGGACAGTGCACACTTTCGTGTCCCGAGAAAGACGAGCGAGACAGTCAGCTGGCCGTCGAGATTAGGTTTCCTGTGAACGTGCACAGTTCCGAGTTTCTCGGCCGATCGCCGATCCTTGGCAGCCAGCTGGAGGTGCTCCGCCCTCTGTCCCCTGCTCCACTGCCTCCAGACAGCCCACACCGCTGCTGCTGCTGCTACTCCCCACCCCCTCCTCCTCCCACCTCCCACAGACTGCCGATACCGCTGTGCTAGCCCTCTTAGCACACATTTCGCAAGTCTCGGCTGTCCCTCAGCCGTTTTACCTCGTGGTGCAATCTAAGTCTCCCGATGCCGAGACAATAATTATACTCGAAGAGCTCCTTCACACAGTAACTTTTACCTGTCTCTTTGTAACCCTCCCTGCTGCAAAGTTGAGAGACTAAACTACGTCGAACTTAACCTCGACTAAACCGAGTCGAAAAACTCACGTATTAAATGCACAACAGAAACTGCGCGAGAAATGCACTCCACTAACCACCGAAACCTCTCCAAAGCCTCCACTCCGCCAGGTTTCCGTCGGCGGCGCCACATCCTCCGACACCGTACACTCCTCGTTTACTACGATACTGTAACCTGAACCCTTTACAAACTCGTCCATTTTCCACTGCTCTAGCTCCCAGTCGAATGCCCGCACGTCTCGCAAACGCCACACACGTCAGTTGCGGTGCCGAGACACTGCAGTCCAGATCGGACATCCGGCCGTCGAGGTTTACGTTTCCTGTGAGTAACCGAAGTTACTTTAAGTTACTTTACGCGAAAACGAGGAGGACTCTTCCCAAAGAGCACGCCCCAGTCCGGTCCACAGACTTTCCCGACCCAAACTCGTCCTCCGCACCTGACGACCACAGCGTCGACAGGACGTGGAACAGTAGTCCTCAGCTCTCCTACAGTTTCACCGTCCCCCCCCCCCCCCCCCCCGTCCACCTCCCCGGCCGGCAGAGTCACTTACGAGCCGACACCAGTTCGCCCCGGCGACCGACACGCCTCGCTGCGATGCCGACTCGACTGCCCCCCCCCCCCCCCCCGCGCGACCACGTGTGCCATGCACTGGCCTTACCCTGCCAGCCGGAGCTAACCCCCTGCTCCGCATTCTTCCTCGGCCGACAATTCCGTAATCCCTGAGTGCCGACCATTCTGCAGTGCACGGTCGGTCGGTTTGTGGGGGTCGGAGGGACCAGAGGAGACCACTGGTCTCCTGCACAACCCTGCTGTAATTACACTACCGATCATTAAAATTGCTACACCACGAAGATGACGTGCTACAGACGCGAAATTTAGCCGACAGGAAGAAGATGCTGTGATACGCAAATGATTAGGTTTTCAGAACATTTACACGAGGTTGGCGCCGGTGGCGACACCTACAACGTGCTGACATGTGAAAACTTTCCAACCGATTTCTCATACACAAACAGCAGTTGACCGGCGTTGCCTGGTGAAACGTTGTTGTGATGCCTCGTGTAAGGAGGAGAAATGCGTACCGTCACGTTTCCGACTTTGATAAACGTCGGATTGTAGCCTATCCCGATTGCGGTTTATCGTATCGCTACATTGCTGCTCGCGTTGGTCGAGATCCAATGACTGTTAGCAGAATATGGAATCGGTGGGTTCGGGAGGGTAATACGGAACGCCGTGCTGGATCCCAACGACCTCGTATCACTTGCAGCCGAGATGACAGGCATATTATCCGCACGGCTGTAACGGATCGTGCAGCCACGTCTCGATCCCAGAGTCAACAGATGGGGACGTTTGCAAGACGACAACCCTCTGCACGAACAGTTCGACGACGTTTGCAGCAGCACGGACTGTCAGCTCGGAGACCGTGGCTGCGGTTACCCTTGACGCTGCATCACAGACAGGAGCGCCTGCGATGGTGTACTCGACGACGAACCTGGGTGCACGAATGGCAAAATGACATTTTTTCGGATGAATCCAGGTTCTGTTTACAGCATCACGATGGTCGCATCCGTGTTTAGCGACATCGCGGTGAACGCACATTGGAAGCGTGTATTCGTCATCGCCATACTGGCGTATCACCCGGCGTGATGGTATGGGGTGCCATTGGCTACACGTCTCTGTCACCTCCTGTTCGCATTGACGGCGCTTTGAACAGTGGACGTTACATTTAAGATGTGTTACGACCCGCGGCTCTGCCCTTCATTCGATCCCTGCGAATCCCTACTTTTCGGCAGGATAATGCACGACCGCATGTTGCAGGTCCTGTACGGGCCTTTCTGGATACAGAAAATGTCCGACTGCTGCCCTGGCCAGCACATTCTCCAGATCTCTCACCAATTTAAAACGTCTGGTCAATGGTGGCCGAGCAACTGCCTCGTCACAATACGCCAGTCACTACTCTCGATGAACTGTGGTATCGTGTTGAAGCTGCACGGGCAGCTGTACCTGTACACGCCATCCGAGCTCTGTTTGACTCAATGCCCAGGCGTATCGAGGCCGTTATTACGGCCAGAGGCGGTTGTTCTGGGTACTGATTTCTCAGAATGTTTGCACCCAAATTGCGTGAAAATGTGATCACATGTCAGTTCTGGTATAATATATTTGTCCAATGAATACCCGTTTATGATCTGTATTTCTTCTTGGTGTAGCAATTTTGATGCCCAGTAGTGTAGATTCCGCCAGCATCGGAATGTGGCACCTGTTTCAGGCCGGCCTGTCTCAACAGCTGAGGTCATCAGCCGGGTCGAAGCTTCTGCCAAATATTTCGAAGAAACCACCGATGCCGGCTGCACAGCACGACAGCGCGTACACTCGCCTCGCAACAAGGGCACTTGGCGGCTTCCGACAAACTTGACGTAACAATTCAAACCTTCCCTAAACTTTTCCGTTCTTACGCGGTTAATGTCAAATAATAAACATATTAACTGACTTCTACAGTCATCGGATGTGTGAACCTCTTTTGTACACTGGAATTCAACTCTTTACAGAATTGCGAGTCGGGAGGGTTACTGGTGCAATCGATCACGAGACTGAGACACGGATAAGCCGCTTAGCCCACTAGTTGCAACAGAAAGAAATTCAGACAGTGGCAGCTGCAAATTTAAAAGGCATTCTTCTGCGGCATCTGTTTCCTTGTAATGTGAAACCAGTGCGGGCAGTTCCGGAGCACTGGTCCGGCATTTATCGAGTACACACATCGCACGTCACACGAATCTGGCGACCCGATTCTGGAACCGTAACAGGAAGAGTACAGCCCCTATGAAAATGGCATCAAAGTTTCCCGAGTAAAGTAAACTGGAACCTTCAGAAGTATGCCAATATTCTCGGACAAATTTGTCGGGTACATATAGACAACCAGTGATGGAGGAAGAGTTTGTGACTGTCCCGATACCACTGTCTTATCTTATAAAGCGACCCTGAGAATAAGGCACAGAGGCAGGTAGACACTTTTTTTTCTTTCCTTTCATTCCATAAGCGAATGGGACAGACAAAGAAATTGCTAATATTGGCGAGAGGTCCCCTCCATCAGGTACTGTACAGTGGCCTGTGAAGTACGTACATACATGTGGGTGCCGCAGCAGCAGCAGTTGGAAACGATACTCACCCTCTAGGTTGGCCATGCTGAACCTGTAGCTGTCTATCCGCGGCGTGTTGAGATGCGAGTTGAGTGGCCGCATCGCGCATTGCGCCACGCTGTCCAGGCCCTGCAACGACACCAACACCGACATCAGAAACACCGTCCACACCGACATAATTAAGCATAACATCAACACCGACATCATCAACCATACCATCAACACTGACATCATCAACCATACCATCAACACTTACACCATCAACCATGCCATCAACACAGGCACCATCAACAGGGGCACCATCAACCATGGCGTCATCAACCACACCATGAACACTTACATCATCAACCACACCATCTACACTTACATCATCAACCACACCATCAACACTGGCACCATCAATCATGGCGTCATCAACTGCACCATCAACTTGTCACCTGGCAACACTTTCAGATGCGTAAAGGTGAAAGAAAACATTGCTGTTAAAGTGATGCAACTAACTTAAGAAGTCAGGCAAATGATTCAAACTCTAACAGTGTACCACAACAACAACCGAAGCTTGTTAATTCGATTAGTTCCCGCCGCGAGACGATTTTACACCTACAAACATGACATTCCCGATACCGCCGTTGTGTTTATTACACTCACACTGTCAACTGGGCGCTCTAATTTGTTGCATACACTGCTCAAGTCATTGTCTGTGCCAAGTCAGCACCTGGAAGCTTTTCACCGCGAAGTAGAGGGCTCACGCTGGGTCAGCCTGGCAGCTGTAAGGTGACTAACCCGTCTGCCGCAACTCGAATCCCGTGACCTGGCAGAGTGTCATAGGTCGAGGTCAAATGGGCCAGTCGAAAGTGGCAGTCAAGTGGGGCCACAGCTGTTGAAGCTCAGCAGAAATCACTCTCTCTCTCTCTCTCTCTCTCTCTCTCTCTCTCTCTCTCTCCCATCCCCCCTGCCTCTCTCACTTCCTAGGTGCAGCCCTACACATCGACTGGGCATAAATTTTGAAGGGAACAATGTGTAAAGAAAACATTTTTTTAATTTTATAATCCAGCCTCACGTCGTGGCATCGCGACTGCTTCCGAAATCTTAATAGACCGCGATCAGAAGATCTGAATACTTGACACATTAACTTGTCAAAATCTAAAGTTATATGTTACTACTCTAATCAGCCTATCTGATGAAGACTTACTAGTCAAGTCGAAAGAAGTCATGACAACAACTGTGTTCCCTGAAGCCGTAGAGGTGTTCCGGCCTTGACTTTACAATTACACATGAGAAAACAAATGTAACGTAACAACAACACCGCTCCAGCGAGTCCTGGAGACAGTGTAAGGTTGGACACCACACCCAGATGAACCTACACGCAGGGCCACGTGCTGCACGCAGTGACAAAGGTTACGTACAGTGAAATGCATAGCCGCTACCTTCTGCAACTGCAGACCTGCAGTGTCTGTATCAAACATAAAAGACGTCACTGCTGATGACAATGAGTAAAAAAAGGCACCACTATTCAGTTGCAAAATGCGACTACAACTGATCTACACAACCAAAAAGGAATTTTTGTTATGTTCGTCGTCTGAGCGTTACTAAACGATTCATCCGATTGCGATGAAATTTTGGCCAATTCTTCGTACTGCCGCGGAGGTTCGTAGCCAAACAAAAAAAGAAAAAAGTACGACATGCAGTTAAGTGGAAATGATGTCATAAAACAATGAGACGCCACCGTACGAAAACAGACAGATTTTTGCATTCGTTACTTGACAACGAGAGCATTTGGTGTCCTGCAACATACTGTAACCCTTATTTCAAACCTTAATGAATTTTTTTTTCTCGCTCACAGGCCGCACAAAATCCTGAAATGAAAAAACTTTATCGCCAGCGTTTTCGCTTTTGATGCAGTAAAAGTGCTGAAGTTTTAATTTATTGCTCCCGTGCTACTATCTCTATTCACAACACGTTTCATAAACAGCATTCACATCTACCGTTGAATGTACCACTGACAGAACTGCAGCATTGTACGACACACGATTCAGGAGACATTTCCCGGGTGAAAATGAGACTACAGGGATAAACCTGCCCGAGACACAAGTAAAATATACATGTAAGTATGTGTAAAGTATGTTAAATATTTAACACGTACGTGCAAGGGCAAAGCCACTGGTAGACAGCTCACCCTAAACCCTTGGAACGATTTCAACCAAATTTGGCACACATATTAGATACGATTCAGGTTCAAAATGGTTCAAATGGCTCTGAGCACTATGGGACTTAACAGCTGTGGTCATCAGTCCCCTAGAACTTAGAACTACTTAAACCTAATTAACCTAAGCACATCACACACATCCATGCCCGTGGCAGGATTCGAACCTGCGACCGTAGAACTACTTAAACATAATTAACCTAAGGACATCACACACATCCATGCCCGAGGCAGGATTCGAACCTGCGAACGTAGCAGTCGCGCGGTTCCGGACTGCGCGCCTAGAACCGCGAGACCACCGCGGCCGGCTACGGTTCAGGAAGAAGTTGTAAGAACAACCAGTCTTCTATTGCGGCGCGGGTTATAACGTGGGTGGACAGAGAAAGGAGAGGGGAAGTGCACACAGGGGGGAGGAGATGGAATTAGAGGGGCAGAGGAGGGGAAAGAGGCAGGGTGAGAGGACTATAAAGACTGCATACTGAGCCAGTTTATAGGAAAAGATGAGAACGGCTGCACCGAAACTGCTTTTTTTTTATATTCGTAATAATCCATGTAAGGTGGTTAGGGAAAGCAAATTGGAAGAGTTTCCTGGAAAATTCGGGAAAACTGGAAGTCCCTTTTCCTACGGTTTTTGTATGAACTCACGCTTCGCATGATGGATATACGTAATTCTTTTTTTTTTTTTTTTTTGTTTTTGTTTTGTGCTTCATGGTTCTGGAAATGTTTTCAGGGAAAACAATCGGGGCAATTGCAAAGGGAAGTCGGAAATTTCGATCAAACTGCAAAAACCATAATTTTTGTAAGCACTCTGGATCATAGCTGACGAAAGGAAAGGGCGTACTTCGTTGATTCCTTTTCTTCCGTTTTGCTCCCGGGATGCATGTAACTCGATGCTTTGAATTTTAAAAAAAGACAAAAACTGGAAGAGAAAGGCATTTCAGGCTAAATTAAAATAACGCTTGCTTTTACTATTGGTTGTTTCGCGATCTGCCCAACAAATGCAGGTATTTTATTTCTATTCCTATCCACAGAGCTTACGCAGAAAAATTACCCTGTGGTTAAGTCAGTACATGTTGTTGTTGTGGTCTTCAGTCCTGAGACTGGTTTGATGCAGCTCTCCATGCTACTCTATCCTGTGCAAGCTTCTTCATCTCCCAGTACCTACTGCAACCTACATCCTTCTGAATCTGCTTAGTGTATTCATCTCTTGGTCTCCCTCTACGATTTTTACCCTCCACGCTGCCCTCCAATGCTAAATTTGTGATCCCTTGATGCCTCAAAACATGTCCTACCAACCGATCCCTTCTTCTAGTCAAGTTGTGCCACAAACTTCTCCTCTCCCCAATCCTATTCAATACCTCCTCATTAGTTACGTGATCTACGCACCTTATCTTCAGCATTCTTCTGTAGAACCACATTTCGAAAGCTTCTATTCTCTTCTTGTCCAAACTAGTTATCGTCCACGCTTCACTTCAATACATCGCTACACTCCACACAAATACTTTCAGAAACGACTTCCTGACACTTAAATCAATACTCGATGTTAACAAATTTCTCTTCTTCAGAAACGCTTTCCTTGCCATTGCCAGTCTACATTTTATATCCTCTCTACTTCGACCATCATCAGTTATTTTGCTCCCCAAATAGCAAAACTCCTTTACTACTTTAACTGTCTCATTCCGTAATCTAATTCCCTCAGCATCACCCCACTTAATTCGACTACATTCCATTATCCTCGTTTTGCTTTCGTTGATGTTCATCTTATATCCTCCCTTCAAGACACCATCAATTCCGTTCAACTCCTCTTCCAAGTCCTTTGCTGTCTCCGACAGAATTATAATGTCATCGGCGAACCTCAAAGTTTTTATTTCTTCTCCATAGACTTTAATACCTACTCCGAACTTTTCTTTTGTTTCTTTTACTGCTTGCTCCATATACAGATTAAATAACATCGGGGAGAGGTTACAACCCTGTCTCACTCTCTTCCCAACCACTGCTTCCCTTTCATGTCCCTCGACTCTTATTACTGCCATCTGGTTTCTGTACAAATTGTAAATAGCATTCGCTCCCTGTATTTTACCCCTGCCACCTTCAGAATTTGAAACAGAGTATTCCAGTCAACATTGTCAAAAGTTTTCTCTATGTCTACAAATGGTAAAAAGGTAGGTATGCCTATCTTTCTTCTAAGATAAGTCGTAGGGTCAGTATTGCCTCACGTGTTCCAACATTTCTAATGGCTCTGAGCACTATGGGACTTAACATCTGTGGTCATCAGTCCCCTAGAACTTAGAACTAATTAAACCTAACTAACCTAAGGACAGCACACAACACCCAGCCATCACGAGGCACAGAAAATCCCTGATCCCGCCGGGAATCGAACCCGGGAACCCGGGCGTGGGAAGCGAGAACGCTACCGCACGACCACGAGATGCGGGCCAACATTTCTACAGAATCCAAACTGATCTTCCCTGAGGTGGGCTTCTACCAGTTTTTCCATTCGTCTGTAAAGAATTCGCGTTAGTATTTTGCAGCTGTAACTTATTAAACTTTCACATCTGTCGACACCTGCTTTCTTTGGGATAGGAATTATTATATTCTTCTTGAAGTCTGAGGGTATTTCGCCTGTCTCATACATCTTGCTCACCAGATGGTAGAGTTTTGTCAGGACTGGCTCTCCCAAGGCCGTCAGTAGTTCTAATGGAATCTTCTCTACTCCCGGGACCTTGTTTTGACTCAGGTCTTTCAGTGCTCTGTCAAACTCTTCACGCAGTATCGTGTCTCCCATTTCATCTTCATCTACATCCTCTTCCATTTCCATAATATTGTCCTCAAGTACATCGCCCTTGTATAGACCCTCTATATACTCCTTCCACATTTCTGCTTTCCCCTCTTAGCTTAGAACTGGATTTCCATCTGAGCTCTTGATATTCATACAAGTGGTTCTCTTTTCTCCAAAGGTCTCTTTAATTTTCCTGTAGGCCGTATCCATGTTACCCCTAGTGAGATAAGCCTGTACATCCTTACATCTTACGTCAACGACAGAGGCCTGTAATTGTGTTGTTCTGCCCGGCGACTGTCTCTGCCCTTTGCCCCTCGCTGGGTGCCCTTCGTACGGCGCCCTACGGGACCGCCGGGAGGCGTTCGAGCGACGAATGTTGCAGCGCTCGGTGCCCGCGGCTAGAACGCCCTCCGCCACGCACTGCCGGCACGGACCGCCGCTATTGATCGGCCGGCCGTCGGCGCTGCCAACCCTGCGGCCCGGAAATCCCCCAGCGGCAGCCAGTCCGCGCTGCAGGGAATTCGGCCGCCGGTCACCCTGCGGTGCCAACATCACCGTGACGTCACCAAAGCAGTCTTCTTTATCGGTCCCTTCCAAAAAGCGGGGCAGGGGAGAGGGGTGACCGCAGAGGCAAGGGGTCACGTGTCTCTGATAGCCGGCTGACATTCTGTATGCCTAGCGTGACAACAGGGTCAAAATTTAAACATTTCCTCCAGCCCGGCCAAACCGAGCAAGTCGGTTGGCTGTTTCGCGCTCGCTAGATGTCGTCCACAGTGGACATAAGACGGCGCGTAGAAGCACCGTTTGTTCGTGGGCGGTTCCTGAGGAAACGGCGAAAAACCGTCCTCTTTTTTTGGTGACAGTACTACCAGTGGTGGGGGGGGGGGAGGGGGAGCCACTTTTATATTTTATATTCCTGACAATTCGTCGAAATTTCTACCGTATGTTCTTAAAACGGTGTTCTCGGCCAACCTCTAAACTTTATTTGGTATCACAATTAGTTAGTGACACCAAGAGGTTCAAAATTACCGTACTTGCTGCAGGTAAAATGTGTGTCTAGTATCCAGTCTGAGAAGTAAATGTGGTTTTAACTCGCGAGTCGAACCGATGGCCAGGCTTCCGGGGTCATTGCGAGGCTCCTGACGTCACCATCTCCTAGTCGGCATTTTTTCCACCGATATAACTCGCCGAGGCGCTGCCTCTGTCTGACTGGCACTTTCGTGCTGTAACACCTCGGTTCAGTTTACAGCAAAAAAAGCTATAGAAAGAATAATTTAAAATTAAGAATAGAATTTTTAGAGGGGAAAATAGCGTAGAAAAAAAAATGGTCCAAATGGCTCTGAGCACTGTGGGACTTGATATCTGAGGTCGTCAGTCCCCTATAACTTAGAACTACTTGAACTTAACTAACGTAAGGACATCACTCACATCCGTGCCCGAGGCAGGATTCGAACCTGCGACCGTAGCGGTCTCGCGGTTCCGGACTGAAGCGGCTAGAACCGCTTGGCCACCGCGGCCGGCAGAATAGTGTAGAATCAGAGTTCGGTAATTGCAGATCAAAACTATAGTATATCAGCAACTAGTTTAACGTCTAAGTACAGCAAAGCCACGTAGCTCCGTCACGGACGAGGCAGCGACGTTAAACTCTTGTGACGAAAACCTATAAAAAGGCCCGATCGTCATTATTGTCTCTGACTGTCGGAGTATTAAGGGGATTTTAGGACTTTAGTGCTAGATTGGAACTTTACGGATACATGTTGTTTGTTGTTGTGGTCTTCAGTCCTGAGACTGGTTTGATGCAGCTCTCCATGCTACTCTATCCTGTGCAAGCTTTTTCATCTCCCAGTACCTACTGCAACCTACATCCTTCTGAATCTGCTTAGTGTATTCATCTCTTGGTCTCCCTCTACGATTTTTACCCTCCATGCTGCCCTCCAATACTAAATTGGTGATCCCTTGATGCCTCAGAACATGTCCTACCAACCGATCCCTTCTTCTAGTCAAGTTGTGCCACAAACTTCTCTTCTCCCCAATCCTATTCAATACTTCCTCATTAGTTATGTGATCTACCCATCTAATCTTCAGCATTCTTCTGTAGCACCACATTTCGAAAGCTTCTATTCTCTTCTTGTCCAAACTATTTATCGTCCATGTTTCACTTCCATACATGGCTACACTCCATACGAATACTTTCAGAAATGACTTCCTGACACTTAAATCAATACTGGATGTTAACAAATTTCTCTTCTTCAGAAACGCTTTCCTTGCCATTGCCAGCCTACATTTTATATCCTCTCTACTTCGACCATCATCAGTTATTTTGCTCCCCAAATAGCAAAACTCCTTTACTACTTTAAGTGCCTCATTTCCTAATCTAATTCCCTCAGCATCACCCGACTTAATTCGACTACATTCCATTATCCTTGTTTTGCTTTTGTTGATGTTCATCTTATATCCTCCTTCCAAGACACTGTCCATTCCATTCAACTGCTCTTCCAAGTCCTTTGCTGTCTCTGACAGAATTACAATGTCATCGGCGAACCTCAAAGTTTTTATTTCTTCTCCATGAATTTTAATACCTACTCCGAATTTTTCTTTTGTTTCCTTTACTGCTTGCTCAATATACAGATTGAACAACATCGGGGAGAGGCTACAACCCTGTCTTACTCCCTTCCCAACCACTGCTTCCCTTTCATGTCCCTCGACTCTTATAACTGCCATCTGGTTTCTGTACAAAATGTAAATAGCCTTTCGCTCCCTGTATTTTACCCCTCCCACCTTTAGAATTTGAAAGAGAGTATTCCAGTCAACATTGTCAAAAGCTTTCTCTAAGTCTACAAATGCTAGAAACGTAGGTTTGCCTTTCCTTAATCTTTCTTCTAAGATAAGTCGTAAGGTCAGTATTGCCTCACGTGTTCCAGTGTTTCTACGGAATCCAAACTGATCTTCCCCGAGGTTGGCTTCTACTAGTTTTTCCATTCGTCTGTAAAGAATTCGTGTTAGTATTTTGCAGCTGTGACTTATTAAGCTGATAGTTCGGTAATTTTCACATCTGTCAACACCTGCTTTCTTTGGGATTGGAATTATTATATTCTTCTTGAAGTCTGAGGGTATTTCGCCTGTTTCATACATCTTGCTCACCAGATGGTAGAGTTTTGTCAGGACTGGCTCTCCCACGGCCGTCAGTAGTTCCAGTGGAATATTGTCTACTCCGGGGGCCTTGTTTCGACTCAGGTCTTTCAGTGCTCTGTCAAACTCTTCACGCAGTATCATATCTCCCATTTCATCTTCATCTACATCCTCTTCCACTTCCATAATATTGTCCTCAAGTACATTGCCCTTGTATAGACCCTCTATATACTCCTTCCACCTTTCTGCTTTCCCTTCTTTGCTTAGAACTGGGTTTCCATCTGAGCTCTTGATATTCATACAAGTCGTTCTCTTATCTCCAAAGGTCTCTTTAATTTTCCTGTAGGCGGTATCTATCTTACCCCTAGTGAGATAGGCCTCTACATCCTTACATTTGTCCTCTAGCCATCCCTGCTTAGACATTTTGCACTTCCTGTCGATCTCATTTTTGAGACGTTTGTATTCCTTTTTGCCTGTTTCACTTACTGCATTTTTATATTTTCTCCTTTCATCAATTAAATTCAATATTTCTTCTGTTACCCAAGGATTTCTACTAGCCCTCGTCTTTTTACCTACTTGATCCTCTGCTGCCTTCACTACTTCATCCCTCAAAGCTACCCATTCTTCTTCTACTGTATTTCTTTCCCCCATTCCTGTCAATTGCTCCCTTATGCTCTCCCTGAATCTCTGTACAACCTCTGGTTCTTTTAGTTTATCCAGGTCCCATCTCCTTAAATTCCCACCTTTTTGCAGTTTCTTCAGTTTTAATCTACAGGTCATAACCAATAAATTGTGGTCAGAGTCCACATCTGCCCCTGGAAATGTCTTACAATTTAAAACCTGGTTCCTAAATCTCTGTCTTACCATTATATAATCTATCTGATACCTTTTAGTATCTCCAGGGTTCTTCCATGTATACAACCTTCTTTCATGATTCTTAAACCAAGTGTTAGTTATGATTATGTTGTGCTCTGTGCAAAATTCTACCAGGCGGCTTCCTCTTTCATTTCTGTCCCCCAATCCATATTCACCTACTATGTTTCCTTCTCTCCCTTTTCCTACACTCGAATTCCAGTCACCCATGACTATTAAATTTTCGTCCCCCTTCACAATCTGAATAATTTCTTTTATTTCATCATACATTTCTTCAATTTCTTCGTCATCTGCAGAGCTAGTTGGCATATAAACTTGTACTACTGTAGTAGGTGTGGGCTTCGTATCTATCTTGGCCACAATAATGCGTTCACTATGCTGTTTATAGTAACTTACCCGCATTCCTATTTTCCTATTCATTATTAAACCTACTCCTGCATTACCCCTATTTGATTTTGTGTTTATAACCCTGTAGTCACCTGACCAGAAGTCTTGTTCCTCCTGCCACCGAACTTCACTAATTCCCACTATATCTAACTTCAACCTATCCATTTCCCTTTTTAAATTTTCTAACCTACCTGCCCGATTAAGGGATCTGACATTCCACGCTCCGATCCGTAGAACGCCAGTTTTCTTTCTCCTGATAACGACATCCTCTTGAGTAGTCCCCGCCCGGAGATCCGAATGGGGGACTATTTTACCTCCGGAATATTTTACCCAAGAGGACGCCATCATCATGTAATCATACAGTAAAGCTGCATGCCCTCGGGAAAAATTACGGCTGTAGTTTCCCCTTGCTTTCAGCCGTTCGCAGTACCAGCACAGCAAGGCCGTTTTGGTTATTGTTACAAGGCCAGATCAGTCAATCATCCAGACTGTTGCCCTTGCAACTACTGAAAAGGCTGCTGCCCCTTTTCAGGAACCACACGTTTGTCTGGCCTCTCAACCGATACCCCTCCGTTGTGGTTGCACCTACGGTACGGCTATCTGTATCGCTGAGGCACGCAAGCCTCCCCACCAACGGCAAGGTCCATGGTTCATGGGGGGGGTACGGATACATAGACGGATACATAGACGACAGAAACTCAAATTATCTGTTGATACGAGTGAATTCAGAGGTGCCGGTATTCAGATAGTGACGTGTGGACTCTCGAAAGTGTCTTGTGCTGGTAGTTGCGATTCTGGACGTAGAGCGCGTGCATATCGGCATTTGCCGACTATTTAGATTCCTCCAGGCTAGGAACCTTTTAAATAGACCATCATCCATCACCATCTTAATCCTCGAATATAGAGTGAAAGTGAAATACAAGAGTGTTGTACTTGTATCATTTACGTACTGCTAATCAGTGAAGGTTTTACGGAACCAAAGCTATACAGCAGTAAGTCAGCACCATCTAGCGGAAAGCGTAGGCATTAACTCACACGCTAACTGAAGTGAAGGTTTACGTGTTTCACGGACTGCTTAATACGAACTTTCGTGACACTCTGACGTCTCCACTCCCTCTGAAAGGTGGCGCAGGCTGTCTTAATCGTAAAAGGGGAGAGTTTTAGCCGGGCAAATTACTAAACAAAAGCGATATTTACAAGACTCGCAGTAATAGCAAAACACAAGGCCCGCACTCCATCGGAGAGTCGTCGCGGTCACGTCGGGAAGTGAAGCCGGAAAACCTACCGACGATACGTATCTACGAGGAGACGTCGACGTGGAGTACCCATAAAGGGGAACCGCAAGAGAGCTGCGGATGCCTCAGTGCCTACGCAGGGTGTTTCAGTGGGAGCGTGCAGAAATGAACAGGACGTAGAGAATGCTCCATTAAATAATTTGAGGTAGGGAACCAGCGGTCGGAGAAGCCAGCGTAAGTAGATATTTGAAGTAAAATTGTCCACCAGTCTGCTAGCAGCTTATTTACAACTAACATGGCACAAGTTCACACGTACCGTGCTCTTTATTTACATGTACGTCCTTTATTTGCTGCAAAGAAACTAGGAGTGTCAGCCTGACTACCGCCAAGTCACGGTGCCGGTTTTGTTTACTTTACTCGTCCACAAGGTGGCTCTGTTGTATCGTACTTAAATTGCCCCGTGACAGAACGGAGACCCACTCCTGACTCACTGCTGTTCATAGAGGTACAGTGCAGTAGGGTGGAGCAGTACCGGCACAGAATTTCCTGGTCGCCGGATCGGAGGGGGACGTCCTACTGCACGGCCTGCGAGGTCTACCGAACTGAATCCCCCTCGCACTCGTGTACTGCCATTAAAACTGCTGCACCATGAAGAAATGCAGATGATAAATGGGTATTCATTCGTCAAATATATTACACTAGAACTGACATGTGATTACATTTTCACGCAATTTGGGTACAGATAACCTGAGAAATCAGTACTCAGAACAACCACCTCTGGCCGTAATAACGGCCTCGATACACCTGGGCATTGAGTCAAACAGAGCTCGGATGGCGTGTACAGGTACAGCTGCCCATGCAGCTAAAACACGATACCACAGTTCATCGAGAGTAGTGACTGGCGTATTGTGACGAGCCAGTTGCTCGGCCACCATTGACCAGACGGTTTCAATTGGTGAGAGATCTGGAGAATGTGCTGGCTAGGGCAGCAGTCGAACATTTTCTGTATCCAGAAATGCCCGTACAGTACCTGCAACATGTGGTGGTGCATTATCCTGCCGAAATGTAGGCTTACGCAGGGATCGAATGAAGAGTAGAGCCACGGGTCGTAACACATCTGAAATGTAACGTCCACTGTTCAAAGCGCCGTCAATGCGAACAGGAGGTGACAGAGACGTGTAGCCAATGGCACCCCATACCATCACGCCGGGTGATACGCCAGTATGGCGATGACGAATACACGCTTCCAATGTGCGTTCACCGCGATGTCGCTAAACACGGATGCGACCATCGTGATGCTGTAAACAGAACCTGGATTCATCCGAAAAAATGTCATTTTGCCATTCGTGCACCCAGGTTCGTCGTCGAGTACACCATCGCAGGCGCTCCTGTCTGTGACGCAGCGTCAAGGGTAATCGCAGCCACGGTCTCCGAGCTGATAGTCCGTGCTGCTGCAAACGTCGTCGAACTGTTCGTGCAGATGGTTGTTGTCTTGCAAACGTCCGCATCTGTTAACTCTGGGATCGAGACGTGACTGCACGATCCGTTACAGCCGTGCGGATAAGATGCCTGTCATCTCGACTGCTAGTGATACGAGGCCGTTGGGATCCAGCACGGCGTTCCGCATTACCCTCCCGAACCCACCGATTCCATATTCTGCTAACAGTCATTGGATCTCGACCAACGCGAGCAGCAATGTAGCGATACGATAAACCGCAATCGGGATAGGCTACAATCCGACCTTTATCAAAGTCGGAAACGTGATGGTGTGCATTTCTCCTCCTTACACGAGGCATCACAACAACGTTTCACCAGGCAACGCCGGTCAACTGCTGTTTGTGTATGAGAAATCGGTCGGAAACTTTGCTCGTGTCAGCACGTTGTAGGTGTCGCCACCGGCGCCAACCTCGTGTGAATGCTCTGAAAACCTAATCATTTGCATATCACAGCATCTTCTCCCTGTCGGTTAAATTCCGAGTCTGTAGCACGTCATATTGGCGGTGTAGCAATTTTAATGACCAGTCGTGTCGTTGTCGCACCTGTAGCTGCCTGTATTCGCCAGGGTGCGTCAGAATTTTGTTGGTCGCTGTGGTGCTTCCACTGAGGTTGACGGCCGTCGGTTGAGCACATTTTGAAGGATAGAGCGCAGATGGCTCGTTCATTGTATCAGTGATGGTACTCGCATTTGTTGTTGTTGTTGTTGTTGTTGGTGGTGGTGGTGGTGGTGATTTTTAGTCCAGGGAGTGGTTTGATGCAGCCCTCCATGCTACTCTACCCTGTGCAAGCTTCTTCATGTCCCAGTACCTACTGTAACCTACATCCTTCTGAGTGTTTTCTAAAGCCGTACCGATTCGTGGAAATAAGCTTCTCAGTGTGTAGGAAGTTTATTATACTCGTAGTGACACGTTACGACGCAGAGAGATACAATACTTTAACGTCTGCGCCAAAGATTAAATTGAGAGGAATGCAGAATACAATGTCTGTAACGTTCATATTCGATTCTCTTTTGTTTCCTACTCCAAGTAGGAGTTACACTCTCTATTGTTGCCTTGTAGTGGACGGACGTAATTTTTGGCGTGTGCTCAAAAGCAGCCACCTTGTTAGTATTTATGGTTTGTGCGACGGGCATAGCAAGTCTTATTGTCTTGTGAGTAAAAAATAGTGAAAATCAAAGTTTTGCCACAATTACTGTAAGTGACGTAGCACTGTATTCCATTGTTTAGACCGTCATCGTGAAGTAAACCGATGCGGACTAATGAAGATCCTCACGGTCAACAAAGAGAAGAACATCGATGGCGACTAATGAATTGCGTCTACGTTTAAGGTGAGAACTCTGAATAAATCAACAATGAGAGAGAATTCAAAAACATTACTAATCGGAATTGTAAATTATATTACAGGCAAATTTCACGCAGCTCTGAATTTGTCCGCATTCAAGCCCGTCAATACAGTCCGTAAGAAAGCCTTTCAAAAATTCTTAAGTTAAAGTGCCATATGCATATTTTATTTCTTTTCAAAAATTCAATATATATATATATATATATATATATATATATATATATATATATATATATATATATATATATCGCCACATACTCTGAGAATACGTCCAAGGATTCTGCAGCAAAACCGAAGTTAGGGATATTGGTGTGCTATTTTGCGGATCCGTTGCTTTACCCTTCTCGGCTGCGGGAGTCGCGTGTGCGCTTTTTCCTAGTGCGCTGCGCCGGATATTCGCGACAAATGGGAGCCGAAGCCAGGGGTCGATGTCGCCCACTACCGGTGTTCCACCAGCACCTGCCGGCGTACTTCTTTTCAACTCTTTTGGGTGTTTACCAAAGCCGCGGACGTCTATTACTAAGTCGCCCACACAGGAGTCTGTCCATTGGTCGAATGACGGTGCGATTGTACGACTCTCCTGCGTGGACGATTTCCTGAACGCACGCAAAATTTTAATCTTCAGCGTTGCTTTCGGTTGTATCCCAAAGCGACATCGAGCTGGACAATGAGTGAGTGGACTGGAGCCTTTGACCTGCTTAGCGATTTTGCACAGGACCTTTCCACTAAATATCTAACTATTCCCGTGAGAGCTCCGATTTGTCTAATTTCATTAGGATGATAAATTTCCCCACAGTACGCGGCCGCCAATAAAACATTTCCGGACTCTGGCACAAAGCTGACGATCGAAATTTCGTGAGAAGATTTCGCAGCAACGGCGAACGCCTCTGCTTCAATGACCGCCGCCCCAACTCGCGTATCGCATGCCTGGTGCTCTCCGCCCCCATTTTCACGATAATACAAAACGAGCTGCCCTTCGTTGAACTTTTTCGACATTACGTCAGTCTGTTTACCGCGTCAACTGTTTCGCCAATAAAACGCCGCCTTCAGCACGCCCGCTGCAGAGGCAGGCAGGCAGTCCGCCTCGGCCGTCTCCGGAGCGACTCGGGACCGCTCGGCGGCGGCCGGACTGCAATCTGCAGTGTGCAGCCGCTGCAGCCAAGGTCAGCCGTCGCCATGGAAACTGGGCCTCCGTGACGTCACCGCCGCCAAGGTGAAGGGGGACGGCCCCAAAATCCATAACAGTCCCATCCACACCTGCCCAACTTGACGCTCTCGGGAGGTGGAGTCTCCGCTGACGTGTTACAACAAGGAGAGACGTGTGCCGGTTTAGAAGGAGGGGGACCCTTAAACGGTCATTATTTGTTGGCCAATAATATTGGCTCAATATATTGCGCGACGCCGAGAACGACACTACTATTTATGCCCGGAACGTATCAAGTACAGCACTGCCTTCGTAGGGAGAACGTCGGCTTTCAAAAATTTTCAAATGTGTGTCAAATCTTCCTGCCAAGGCCACCAGTCCCTAAGCTTACACACTACTTAACCTAAATTATCCTAAGGACACACACACACCCGTGTCCGAGGGAGGACTCGAACCACCGCCGGGACCAGCCGCATCGCCACAATATTCCAGTTCTAAAATTCCAGTCTCGCCGAGACGAATACAGAAACAGCACTGGAGTTCCGAGAGTCGCAGGGCACAAAAGGGGAGCGCTAATCGAGACGGCAGTAAGACGGGGTCGTAGCTTATTCCCAGTGTTATTCGACCCGTACACCGAGGGAGCAGCGAAGCAAACCGAAGACAAGATTTGGGAAAGATTACGGAAGGCGATACTGGAAGTAGTACAGGAGTCTCGGTATTTGGTCAGAAAAAATGCAGATGGCGAACAGCAACAAAAGCATTTCTCAAAGAGGTGTGTGTGTGTGTGTGTGTGTGTGTGTGTGTGTGTGTGTAGGGGGGGGGGGGAGGGGAGGGAGTGTTATTGTGGACGGAGACCGAGGCTCAAATGGATTGAAGCGGACGAGGTCTGGAGAGGACTGGCCTATTCACACTTCCAAATAATTTCGTTTGCGATTCTGGTGGAATGTGACAATCGCAACTGACGAAAATGATAGTTCAAATGGTGCAAATGGCTCTGAGCACTATGAGACTTAACAGCTGTGGTCATCAGTCCCCTAGAACTTAGAAGTACTGAAACCTAACTAACCTAAGGACATCACACACATCCATGCCCGAGGAACCGCGAGACCACCGCGGCCGGCTGACGAAAATGAAAATAGTTTTAAAATGAAAATTTGTTAAAAAAATTTTTTTTAGAGTTTATTTCCGAATGTAAATATGAAACTGTGCTCTCGGTTGTAAGCGGTGACAGTACGCATGAAAACTTAGCGAACAACGGGACGACCCGTGTTAAGTTCTCCTAACTATATTTGTTACGTTCGCATCGTGAATTAAGAACTGTTACCAATGTTCCATTAGAATTATATAACAGTCAGACACAATAGGTCAGGAATGTAACTACAATGTATTGCACCGCTGTGATCTGTCCATACAGAATTCCGTAGAACTATTTACGAGTTTTAACATTTTCAGTTTTGTATTTTTATTAATACTGTACCTTCTGATTTAAGCAATGTTTAAAAACGAACAACTAAACAAAAAATAAAAAGCAGATGAATTTGAAATTTTACTTATCGTCATTATGTACCGGTTTGCCCCGAAGTTTGTGAAATGAAATTCTGCGCAGCTTGCACCCCTACACTGTGTGTGTGTGTGTGTGTGTGTGTGTGTGTGTGTGTGTGTGTGTCAGATCACGACACGCCCCGTTTCGGACTAAACGCGTCAGAAAATCGTCGGTAGAAGGAAGCACTTCTTGAAATCGTGGCGCGACTTGCTGGTCGCCCTGTGGCGCGGCCGCAGCTGTCCGCCTGCCTCCTCCCCCCCCCCCCCCCCCGCACGAACTTCCGCTTCCGGCCGCAGCACCCACGCTGCAGAGATAAAAGGCAGCGTTCGGTGGGCTGCTCTTCGCTTCGGGATTTCTCTGGAACAACCGCCGCCATATGCATTATGCAGAGCCGAGAGCCGCTACTATAAAGCATGCAAAGCAGGGGCAGGCGTGTGTGTGTGTGTGTGTGTGTGTGTGTGTGTGTGTGTGTGTGTGTACCCTCTCCTACACACAGGAAACAAGTCCTCTGCGACAAGCACACCTCCGTAACGTCCGCATCCGGAAAATCTTTAAATGCGCAACAAGGCTTTTTTTAGGAAAAAAAAAGAGTGTCTGCTTTCCGAATGCAGTTTACCTTTTACCGCGCCATGTCGCCGCAACAGAAGAGAGCGTAAATTAACTAAAATAAATCTGTGTAGACGAAATACAACTTACACTAATACTTGCATTTTAAAGTAAATCGTAGGTTAGGAAGTACAGTTTGCTAAACTTAACAATGTTTGTCAAATATTTGAACGCCGACGGTCCGTTTCGACTTGTTTGTCTTAGGCACAAAGTGTTGGACGAGTTTGAGAGAAACTTTGATTTACCGGTATATCGCGTTAGCCGATTACTAATACAGATTGGTTGTACCAACGATGGGAGCAAAAAGCGCCAGTACTACAGCAACCTGTCCCTTGATGACTGCTCCTAGCAACTTACTGTTCCCAGTAAAATAACTTACGATGGCCGAAACTGGGGAGGTACAAACTGCAGATTGGCATTTCTGAAAAAGAGGAGACAGTGAAGGTCTACTATAACTTTAGACGACTGCAAGTCTTTCGTGCAGGCCTCCGCGTCGAGTGTTGCCGTGCACGGAAGTGAAATGTGGGCGACAAGAAGACAACAGAAGCGTCTGGAATGTGGCGTTGCAGAGGAACGATCGAGACTGGACACCTACAAAAAATGGTTCAAATGGCTCTGAGCACTATGCGACTTAACTTCTGAAGTCATCAGTCGCCTAGAACTTAGAACTAATTAAACGTAACTAACCTAAGGACATCACACACATCCATGCCCGAGGCAGGATTCGAACCTGCGACCGGAGCAGTCGCTCGGCTCCAGACTGTAGCGCCTAGAACCGCTCGGCCACTCCCGCCGGCTCTGGACACCTACATCTTTTGAGTACTGAGCGTGGACTGAATCGAATTCGTGAACACGGAAATTAATGGCTCAACTTGACTAAATAAGAGATCGGTTGTTGAGAGACATCGTGGGGCATCAAAGAATTGTCAGTTTGTAAGTGTCGGAGGTAAGAATTGTAGGAGGAGACCAACACTCGACTACGATAAGCAAGAGCAAGTGTATGTACGGTGCAGAGCTACATCAAACCAGCCTTCACAGACAGGAGACCGCGAGATTCTGCGTCCAGTAAGACAATCGCTGTTTAGCACAAAGGACACTAAATTCACGCGAGCGTAAAGAAACTTCGCTCGAGAGACAATACTTCACGGGTATCCGCACCGAGGCCGACAGATGTCCCTCCCCCACACCCCTCTCCCGCTACAACTCGCAGATCCGTAAACAAAAGACTGCGGGCGCCCGCATGCGCTTTCGGTAGTGGCAACCTTGTACGCACAAAAAAAGGAGAGAAAAAACAAAGGACAGACGCGCAATGCCGTAGTTTCGACGAGTGCCGCGTTTCCGGCGTGCTGGAATTAAAAAAAGGAAAGAAAACGAGACGAAGAAAAAAAAAAAAAAAACAAGCAGCCAAGGGAGTTTGCGCTTAAAGTGTAGCAACAAGGTCGAAACGGAGCTAGCTAGCGCTCTCTCTCTCTCTCTCTCTCTCTCTCTCTCTCTCGTTTCCTCCTCTGGGAGCAGTGAGACGAGACAGGTGCAGGAAATTGAAATGGTTACTCGCGGAACAAAAGCCTGTCGCTGGCTGCCTCCGAACAATGGAAGCTCGCCGGAGCCAGAGGAGTACAAGGCTTATACAGGCGGCGTTTGCGCGCGCGCGGTGGTTCAGGGACACACGCAGGCGGGCGTGCGTGCGTGCGTACACGCGCGATAACACGCTCAACAGCTGAAAGCGACAAGGTCGCTCGCTCCCAAGTCCCACCGTCTCGATGTGTCGCTTTCAGAGTTGAACCGTCCGTCATCGCCGCTTACCCTCTTTTCAACATCATCGTCTGTACGGGAAGGGTAACTGTTTCTCGTTTCCCTCCCTCCCTCCCTCCTTCCTTCCACTTCCCGAAGTATAATTCGCTGTCAAAGACTAACCGCTTCGAGGATGTTGCCTCGCATTTAATAATAATTCATTTACGTTGTTTAGCACACGCAGGGGATAAGCGATGTTTTCAAACAAAAGCGAGGAGGCAATTCCTCGACTTCATTTGGTGACGCCAAGCAAACGAGCTCAATGGAAAATTGCGAATGAATCGAAGACTCGTTTGCGGACGGAACTCAACACGTCACTCTCGACGGAACAGAACCGACGGATGTTAAAAGAAGCGTTCGCAGTATCTCAAGGAATTGCGATAAAGCCATATATATAAATGGACTAGTAGAATGCGCCGGAAGCTCTTTAAGCCCGTTCGCAGGTGATGCGGCTTTATATAGAAACCAGCAACGCCAGGAGACAGTACTAATTTGCAGAACGACCTGCAGAGGACTGATGAATGGTGCAGCTTCTGGCAGTTAACCAGAACGTAAATAAATGTAACATATTGCGCACGCAGAGGAAAAAAAAATCCACTGCTTAACATATCCATAGAAAGAATCTTAAGGAAATGTAATTCATTCGCTCATGACGTGGCTTAAAAGCACTTGGTCGACCGATTCTCGAATACTGTTCATCAATGTGGGACCCTTACCAGGTGGGAGCTATAGGAAGGACCCAACACAGAGCGGTGCGTTTAGTCACGGGATCGTTTGCTCGGTGCGAGGGAGTTCCAGACACACTCCGCTGGCAGACGTTACAAGAGAGGCGTAGTGAGTCGAGAAAAGTCGAGAAGTTATAGAGGCAACGCAGAGGCCTACCGACAATCATTCCTCTCACGCGCCATTCGCGTGGAACAGGGAAGGCGGGGAGGGGGGGGGGGATGAATCAGCTGGTAGTACCGGAAGTACTCTCCGCCACACACCGTCAGCTGGCTTGCTGAGTACTGACGTGGACATATTTCAATTCCCTCGAAAAACACCACGAAATAGCAGCTAAGCGTGGACTGGCAGTTTGGTATGAAACAGTAAATGGAAGGTTCTCTTCAACAGCTACATGTCTTAAATACCTAGCAAATCATCCAGTCCTGTGGATTAAATCGCGCAGCAAATAAAGAGAGAATCATTAAGTGACGATTAACTTAGAATTACACGGAATGGGTACAATAAAAAAAAAATCAGTACCTCGTAACGCAAAATTAAAACATTACATAAAAGTAGTCAAATCTGAAGCGTTATTTGCATCAAAGACTGTAGTCTTTGGAGGTACATCATAAACAAAAGACAAAGAAAGAGGGGAGCACATAATTAAGAACATTTATCGTCCCGTCTGTGTCGACAGAATCTAATGAGACGGAAGTCTCGAGAGATATTTCAAAACTTGCAGAAAATGTCGCACGCTTTCAGGAAAAGAATTTTACGGTGGCCTTCTCAGAACGAACGATAAAGGGACTGACCGGAAGGATTCACTCTCGATGATAGTCAAAAGCAAACGGATACTCGAAACTGGAAAAGATCTACAGGAAACAGGCATTACAAAGATAACTGTGCAGGAGCGAGTTGCATTCAAAACTTCGGTCGACAAGCATCAGTTTAAAACTGAAGCACGTGTTACATCTAAGAGAACGTAAGAACTTCACCGAAGTAAGTTCAAACGCGCTGCATAACAGTTGTAAAGGAAAAAAAATCTGCAGGTGCCGGTATGGAAAAGGACACTGTTTCGAGTACAAACCTCCCTGCAGCAAGTGTCAAATTTTTATTTCCTATTTACACTGAAGAGCCAAAGAATCTGTTGGTACACGTGCGTAATATCGTGTAGGGCCCCCGCGAGTACGCGCGACGTGGCGTGGACTCGACTGATGTCTGAAGCAGTGCTGGTGGGAAGTGACACCACGAATCCGGAAGAGTACGATGCGGTGGAGATCTCTTCTGAACAGCGCGTTGCGAGGCGTCCCCGACATGCTGGGGAGTTTGGTGGGCAGCAGAAGCGTTACGCGGGCCACTCTGTAGCAATTCTGCAAATGTGGGGTGTCGCATTGTCCTGCTGGAATTGGCCAAGTGTGTCGGAATGCACAATGGATACGAATGGATGCAAACAGAATGATTACATACGTGTCACCTGTCAAGAGTCGCATCTATACCACAAAACTGTATGTACTGAGAGCCAACAGGCAGCCGCAAAGCTTTTGATGAATGAAATGGTCAAACTCTACCCACTCTACGGTTTTGTGAAATTCGGAACTAAAATATCCATCACCCGAGGCATATCGATACAACTGTGAAAAATTCTCGAGAAAATCGACTTTCAAGTTTTCCGAGCGTCTTACTTGCTTGTCGATGGCCATCGTGCCTCTGTAGAATGCTTCTCTGCTAGGGGTCCTGGGATAGGATTCGCGGCAGATGCAGATTGTCGAACAGAGGTGCAATGTCTACGAGCATTTCCGTGAGGAGTAAAATGCGCAAAAATGGAAAAAAGGTGGCAGATTAACAAACAATATTTTCAAATATTTGTGGGGGTAACAAATCCACAACAACCTGGCTCAACGAAACAGAAATATAAGAACAGGACATACAAACAACAGAGAATCCTCTCGGGAAAAAGTATTGGAAATAAAAGGATTCCAAGTCAGGATAACTAAAAAGACTGGTTCAAACTCGTCTGAAGACAGAAAGAAGAAACATTGTGAATAGATGAAAGTATACTGGAAGAAACGAAAATAAGACAGAATGAAAAACTGAAATTGGAACGTGGTTCTCGGATGGACTATTCGCAGTAAAAAAAAGAAAAGAAAAAAGAAGTAACACCGGCGACTGACAATCGCTGATTTGAATCTCTTTTAGTCATTATTTTTTCGTCGTTTTTCTTACGCTGAGTTCTGATACTTAGGTCATTTATGTTCATCAATTCAGTGACAATTAACACACGTGTAGCTGTCATTTTCACGATGGATTCAGTACTCTAATGACATATCACAGTCAGAAACCCAGTTTTCACAGCAATTCTTAGTTACTTGTTTAAATTAAAAAAGATCTTTCATCTCTGTGTGTTTTGTACGCTATACTGAAATGCTCGTAGAAGATGCACCTTAGTTCGATTCCTGCCTTACGCAAACTTTTAAACAAAGGGCTCCCCTACTTGTAGGCAAGTTTCCTACCGCAAAAGTATTGTACCGCGAAGCTACGTACATAGCCTTTAAGAAGAGCGACCCCGTTTTAGGGCATTAAAGATGGTCGGAAAAATTCGAGGTCGATTTTGTGAAGAATTTTTGGGAGTTGCGTCGAACTGCTTTAGGTAATTGAATTTTGGGTTCCGAAGTTGACGGAGCATAAATATATTAAAAAGAAAAAAATACGAAAATCTGATCACGTGTGGTCTTCTTCTTACGCAGTCAATATTACGTTCGACCAATAAACCCCGGAATCGAACTGCAAAGCATAAATCAGCTCGTAACGTCTGATTACTTTACAAATGTGCCAGATATCTGAAATTATACTGAAAGTTTCTTGCAGCTCACCAACAAGAGGAACAAACTGGAACTCAGGTGTCTTAACCACCGCAGTATCAAGGGGGCAAGGCTTACTGCAGACGTTCTGAAAGTATTGTTGTCATGTCACGTACTTTACAGTCTACAGTATTGAAAAAAAGTATGCAGAGTTTTTTAATCATTTCTTGTACCAGATTCGGCAGTTCTTTTGTATTTTCGGTAAAACGTAACACAAAAGTCCTAGTAGTGAATGTGACTTTCCACAACAAATCTCATGTTCGTATTTCCAAGTTCAGGACCCCTCTTACACATGTGTATGTCTTTAAAAGGTATGTCGTCGATAAAACACGACAACGAACTATCCCTCCCTCTCGTAGTACGCGTTCTGGAAATTTGGGAAATGCGTCGGTATTGCTAGGGCTAAGGAAAAGAAAGCACACTTACAGGATACCGGCCGCAGAAGTCGATCTCGGACGAAAGTTTGGTCCACAATTCTGAGAGTAGGCAGTTAGGACAGCTAGTGCTGCAGGGAACTGACACCACGAACCCTGCAGGGCCCTCCATGAGTCCGAACCAGTACGACGGGGCGGAGATCTCTTCTGAACAGCACGTTGCGAAGGCGTCCCAGATATGCCCGATAATGTTCACGTCCAGGGAGTTTGGTGGCCAGCGGAAGTGTTCCTGGAGCCACTCTGCAGCGGATCTGGACGTGTGGAGTGTCGCATTGCCCTGCTGGAATTGCCCGAGTCTGTCGGAATGCACAATGCACGCGAATGGACGCAGGTGATGGGGCAAGATGCTTACGGACGTCGTATCTAGACGTACCAGGGGTCCCACATCACTCCGACTCCACAACAGAGCCTCCACCAGCTTGAATAGTCCCCTGCTGACATGCCGGGTCCACGGATTCCTGAGGTTGTCTCCATACCCGTGCATGTCCATCCTCTCGATACAATTTGAAGCGAGACTCTTCCGGCCAGGCAACATGTGTCCAGCCGTCGACAGTCCACTGCCGGTGTTGACGGACCCAGGCGAGGCGTAAAGCTCTGTGTCTAGAAGTCATCGAGGGTACACGAGTGGGCCTTCGGCTCCGAAAGCCCGTACCAGTGATGTTTCCATGAGCGGTTCGCACGCTGAGACTTGCTGACGGCCGAGCAGTGAAATCTGCAGCAGTTTGCGGAGGAGTTGCACTTCTGTCAAGTTCGACGATTCTCTTCAGTCGTCGCCGGTCCCGTTCTCGCAGGATCTTTTTCCGGCCGCAGCGACGTAAAAGATTTGATGTTTTACCCGATTCCTGATATTCACGGGACACTCGCGAAACGGTCGTACGGGAAAATCCCCGCCTTCATCGCTACTTCTGAGATGCCGTGTGTCGTGCACCGACTACAACACCACGTTGAAATTCACTCAAATCTTGGTAGCCTGCCATTGTAGCAGCAGTGACCGATCTAACAGCTGCGCCAGACACTTGTTGTCTTATACAGGCCGCAGCGCCGTCTTCTGCCTGTATACACATCCCTGTACTTGAAACCCGTCTTCGCCTCGACTGCTCATCGCTTTCCACACTCACGGCTGACGCTCCTAAGCATCTACACGCAACGCTCAAAAAGCCTCGAGAAAATGAACTTCGAAGATTTCCGAGCAACTTAAATTCACTTAACTTACGGCCAATTTATCCGTGGGTCGCGCTGCCCGTTGGGTAGCGTTGGAAAATAGGAATCAGATTGTCAAAGGATCGCCGATTCGAATCTCGCTGTGCTCCTGTTTCTTTCCCGTTAGTTATTTCGTTTAATTAGAACATCTACATCATTTAAACGTAATATTGATAAAAGGTTAACTAACATGTAATCGTTTGTACAAAAAAAATGTACGTCTTCCCCTTTGTAACTACATATCACACGCACAGCAATTATAAATTCTTTACATGTTTTATAGAAAAAACATTGTTTAAATTAAAAATATTACAAATTTATTAACAACCTTTTATAAAATATCCGTAATTGTGAGTTTATATTTGAGTGAAAAGTACAATATTGTGCCCGATATGTAATTACAAACAAGAAACACTGAAAATGATGATTAGATACGTCTTACTTAGTGTGTATTTGAAGACTTTTTTACTTAAATGGTGTAGGTACTTTAACTCAATGAAAAAATATAGAACTAGGAAAGAAGGCCACACTGTGATCCGAACCAGTGATCCAATCATCGCCCAATAATCATTCTTCAACGCTACCGAGTCAACCATACTTACCCGACGTAAAAATCGCCTTAACTTTAGTGAATTACGGAGACGCGGAAAACTTCAAAATTCTCGAGAAAATCGACTTTGATTGTTGGATCGAGCTGTACCACACAAGCAGCTCGTAGTGCAATTGCGTGCTTGTGGAATATCGTCTCAGTTGTGTGACTGGATCTGTGATTTCATGTCAGAGAGGCCATTGTTCGTAGTACTTGACGGAAAGGCATCGAGTAAAACAGAAGTGATTTCTAGCGTTCCTCAAGGTAGTGTTCTGGGCCCTTTGCTGATCCTCATCTATATAAACGGGAGACAGACTGAGCAGCTGTCTTAGGTTGTTTGGCGATGGCTTTGTAGTTTACCGACTGGGAAACTCGTCAGAGAATCAAAAAAATTTGAAAAACGATTTACATGCTGCGGAAATTGACAAGCAACGCTAAATAACGACAAGTGTGAGGTCATTCACACGAGTGCTCAAAATAATACGTTAAACTTCCATTCAGTCATATCTAAAGGCCATAAATTCAGCCAAGTATGTAGGAATTGCAATTGCGAACAACTTAAATTGGAAGAAACACACAGAAAATGTTGTGGGGAAGGCTCACCAAAGACTACGTTTTAGTGGCAGGAGACTTGGAAAATATAACAGATCTGCTAAAGAGAGACTGCCTACACAACGCTTGTCGGTTCTCTTTCGGAATACTGCTGCGCGGGGTGGGATCCTTACCAGACAGGACTGACTGAGTACATCGAGAAAGTTCGAAGGAGCACAGCACGTTTTGTGTTATATCGAGCAATGTTACTGACACGATATAGGATTTGGGGCGGACACCATTAAAACGAAGGAGTCTCACGAAATTTCAGTCACCATCTTTCTCCTCCGAATGCGAAATTATTTAGTTGACGCCGACCTACACACGGAGAAACGATTACCGTAATAAAACAAGAGAAACCAGAGCTCGCACGGAAAGATATAGGTGTTTGTTTTTTCCGCGCGCTGTACGAGATCAGAATAATAGGGAATTAATGTGAAGGTGGTTCGATAAACCCTCTGCCAGGCACTTAAATGTGATTTGCGGAGTATCGATGTACATGTAAAGGTAGAACCGCTTCGAAGGAGCCATACTTGAGTTCTGAACTATACGTACCCTTTTTTTTAAATTACAAAAGCCGGATCGCAAGAAATGGTTTATCTGCACTGGAGCCATTCCTCCACGTATCAAAACACTCCGCCAACACGAGACACATCGCGTGAAAGTTAGTTGCCCGCCTGCTTGCTTGCTTGACAAACCCGTGGTTATGAAACAGCCAATGTGAGAGACGGCCTCGGGTCAAGGGAGGGGTGTGGGTAAGCCTCTAGGACGAAAGCAGTGCCTAGAAGACAGAGCACTGTACGATGTTCAAAATAATATCTGTTTCAATGAGAGCTTCAGCTTTTTTTTAGCGTATAGAACCCTCCGCCGGTCACTTCGCAGTCTGAAGCGCCGTAAATCAACAGAACTGTCTGTCGAAAGCTGTTAAGCGCACTATGTCTAGAAACTATTCTAGTTCTACCACTGTTTCGTCGCTTCTGTGACCGTCGGCACCGTTTTGTCTCCTGAGTACTTACAACGTCGGTTGTACACGGGTCACAGCCGGCGGCTCGTCACCTAGTTCGAGCGTCGCAGCCTCGGTCATCGCGCGTCTGCCGGATAGCAGCAAACAAAAATTACGCGGGCACCATCCGGTCTGCCGAACAGACACGGCGACGGCGGGTGAAACACGGACGGTGTGACGGACGCGATAAGTAGTGGTGTCGAGAGCAGTGTTCTCCAGCCGCGCACGGCTGGAGCTGGAGCGGCGGCGACCTTCCGGGCAGGCAGGCGGCGCCGCGCGCTGCCCTTCCAGCGCTTCCAGCCGCCCCGCCGCTCCTGGAGAGCACCGACTGGCCTGGATATCCAGGGCAAGCGGGCCGCGGCGGCGCCGGAGCCACCTGGCGGCCACTTCAGCTAACTAGATGGCCACAGCCCGGACGACTGGCGGAACAGGGCCGAGGCGACGCGGCCTGTCTCTGCCGTCGCACTATCGATACATCGCGCCCCGCTGTCGACCCATCTCCACCCTTCATTTCTTTTTATTTTTGTTCTCATCTAATTTCGAAGCGCAGCTAGTACCTCCGATGTCAGTGATCCCAAAAGAAACATCGCATCCGGCTTGGCGCAAGTAAGATAGGGCCTAACGTGATGAATTTATCAATCTATAACTTAATATTATGGAACTTGAAGAGGATGTAGATGAAATGGGAGATGCGATACTGCGTGAAGAGTTTGACAGAGCACTGAAAGACCTCAGTTGAAACAAGGCCCAGGGAGTAGACAACATTCCATTAGAACTACTGACAGCCTTGGGAGAGCCAGTCCTGACAAAACTCTTACCATCTGGTGAGCAAGATGTATGAGACAGGCGAAATACCCTCAGACTTCAAGAAGAATATAATAATTCCAATCCCAAAGAAATCAGGTGCAATCTGTTTAATAAGTCACGGCTGCAAAAAAATAACGCGAATTCTTTACAGACGAATGGAAAAACTGGTAGAAGCCGACCTCGGGAAAAATCAGTTTGGATTCCGTAGAAATATTGGAACACGTGAGGCAATCTGACCCTACGACTTATCTTTAGATTAAGGAAAGGTAAACCTACGTTTCTAGCATTTGTACACTTGGAGAAAGCTTTTGACAATGTTGACTGGAATACTCTGTTTCAAATTCTGAAGGTGGCAGGGGTAAAATACAGGGAGCGAATGCTATTTACAATTTGTACAGAAACCAGATGGCAGTAATAAGAGTCGAGGGACATGAAAGGGAAGCAGTGGTTGGGAAGGGAGTGAGACAGGGTTGTAGCCTCTCCCCGATGTTATTCAATCTATATATTGAGGAAGCAGTGAAGGAAACAAAAGAAAAATACGGAGTAGGTATTAAAATTCATGGAGAAGAAATAAAAAGTTTCAGGTTCGCCGATGACATTGTAATTGTGTCAGAGACAGCAAAGGACTTGGAAGAGCAGTTGAACGGAATGGACAGTGTCTTGAAAGGAGGATATAAGATGAACATCAACAAAAGCGAAACGAGGATAATGGTTCAAATGGCTCTGAGCACTATGGGACTTCTGACTTCTGACGATGACGTTTGCGGCAGCACGGACTATCGGCTCTGAGACCGTGGCTGCGGTTACCCTTGACGCTGCATCACAGACAGCAGCGCCTGCGATGGTCTACGCAACGACCAACCTAGGTGCACGAATGGCAAAACGTCATTTTTTCGAATGAATCCAGGTTCTGTTTACAGCATCACGATGGTCGCATCCGCGTTTGGCGACATCGCTGTGAACACACATTGGAAGCGTGTATTCGTCATCGCCATACTGGCGTATCAGCCGGCGTGATGGTATGGGGTGCCATCGGTTACACCTCTCGGTCATCTCTTGTTCGCACTGACGGCACTTTGAATTGTGGACGCTACATTTCAGATGTGTTACGACCCGTGGCTCTACCCTTCATTCGATTCCTGCGAAACCCTACATTTCAGCAGGATAATGCACGACCGCAAGTTGCAGGTCCTGTACGGGCCTTTCTGGATACAGAAAATGTTCGACTACTGCCCCGGCCGGCACATTCTCCAGATCTCTCGCCAAGTGAAAACGTCTGGTTAATGGTGGCCGAGCAACTGGCTCGTCACAATACGCCAGTCACTACTCTCGATGAACTGTGGTATCGTGTTGAAGCTGCACGGGCAGCTCCGTTTGACTCCCAATGCCAAGGCGTATGAAAGCCGTTATTACGGACAGAGGTGGTTGTTCTGGGGACTGATTGCTCAGGATCTCTGTACCCAAACTGCGTGAGAATGTGATCACATGTCGGTTCTAGTATAATATATTTGTCCAATGAATACTCGTTTATGGTGTGCATTTCTTCTTGGTGTGGCAATTTTAACGGCCAGTAGTGTAGTTCCGGCTGTGCGGTGTGCGATTAGCCGGTCGGTGTGCGTGGAGCAGCGAGGACTGTTCCGGGCGCGTAGTTTGGCCCGGGCGGAGTCACGCCTCGGGCTTGTGGGCAACAAAATGGCGGTTGAAATTCAACGCCACAAAGAGCCAGGCAGTCGTCTTCACCCGAAGACTTGTGCCGCCAGGACTTACGCCGGTCGAAATCCTGGGAGGACGTATCCCGCGGAGTGGGATGGCGAAGTACGTAGGGCTTACCCTAGACCGCCGGCTCACCTGGGAGCATCACATCCGTGATGTGGAAGGGAGAGCAACTGGACGCCTCCGCGGCTTGTATCCGCTGCCGACACTGCCACCGCAACACGGCCTCACTGGTTCGCCCACTCTGCAGCGGGTCCAGAACGGCGCCCTGAAAAGACTGCCAAGCATCTTCCGAGGCGCTTATCGACGCGCCAACCCCACGTGGTGCAAGTCAACTGCCTGCCTGTGCCGGACTGCCCCGTTAGACTGCGGGGCCCGCCCCCCCCCCCCCCTCTCACGCGCTCGCTCTCTCTCTCTCTCTCTCTCTCTCTCTCTCTCTCTACTGACCAGCCGAGCAGGCTAATGAGCCGCAGACTAGCCCAGTGTGACGTCACGTAACGCCGGGACTGATATGCTCTCCCCGCCTATTGTTCTGTGATGTCACGGCCCGCAGGTGTCTCGAGCCCTTTAAGGGGCTCCGGAAAGGCGCAAAATCATGAAAAGTTCAATTTTTACTTTTTTGCGTTTTCTGAATCTGCAGACTATTACCTTTTAATAGATATATAATTTATTCAATTCCGAAGACTATTTTTAAAATTTTTTTTGAAATGTGTTCTACATGGGCGTGACCCACTGTGGCGCTGTTAAACTGCTGTCAAATGGTGTTATTATTAACGTCCGTGTTCATCAGGTACATTTTAGTGATGTGAGATAAAGTATGTGTTGTGGCTAACCTGCGATGGCTCAATATATATCGCTGGTGTGACTGTCGATTGTTTCATGTTTATTTACTCTGTCGTTATCTCGAAAATATTCGTAATTAATTCTGTTTCTTGAGTCTCTGTTTTGTTGAAGTATAATAATGAGTGAAAGTAAAGTTAATAGAAATCCTCTGAAGGCTTTTAAGAAAAGGAGAAATGTTGGAAAGCCAAAGGTATGTGTTATTACTGTAAACAATAAAGACGATAACCAAGTGAGTGAACCTAACCTCTCAAGTACACCTGCCCATAGCAGTCAAAGTGGGAAAGAAAATACTTCACAGAAGAAGCTTGGTTCAATGAGTGAAAACTATGAATGTTTTATGGGCGAATCGGATGTCAATGAAATATTTGATATGTCGGTTCTCAAAGGAATTTTTTCAAACTGTGTAAGATGTATTCATTGTAGTGAAGTTGGTCTGGAACTCTCCATAATAAAGCACGCAGGACTAGCTAGTGAAATACAACTGAAATGTGATAAGTGTTCATACATGACCACCTTTTGGAACAGTGTTGCAGTAACTGCAACTGAAGAAAATGGTAGCAAAATCTACGAACACAACAACCAGCGATGCTTGCTTTAGACAAGGAACGCCTTCGGGCTGCAGACAGGGCTGTAAAGAGTCTAGAAATACAAGCAAGAGTAAACAGGAGGAGGAACAAGAGGAAGCTGGAGGAGGAGTTTGCAGAGGATGAAGATAATCCATCCTATGGACCTGGAATGCACTAAAAAGTTAATCCAATCTTTGTCGCTCGATTCCCAAAACTTTTATTTTCTCATACTAATTAAATGTCTTCTAAGGATCTTCCAAACATATTTGTTTCAAACTTTCAGTAAATGTTACACAGTACCTTCTGCATAATTTAACACAGCCTTTTTCCAAAAAACTGTATAGTTTTGAATATATAAATAAAAAATTGCAAAAAAATGTGAATTTTCATTACAATTGAAAAAAAATCATCTTTAATAACTGAACTAAAATTTTGTAAAATCCCTGTGTTAAGTTGTAGCCCATATTCCAATAAATAATCTGTAGAAAGTTCAACTTCCTACCTCAAATACTTTGTGAGGAAAGGTGTAATTTATAAGCATTATTTTAACATTGCAAGTATAGGGCGTTCCGGAGCCCCTTAAGCCGTCGGCACACGGACCGTACTGTCGAACTTCAACGGCGAGAGTGCAGAGTTCAACGTGCTGCTGAACGCTCAGGAGTAGAGATGGGCAAACTGAAACACGTAACTGTTTCGAAACAAATGAAACAGTACAATGAAATGTTTCGATACGCTGTTTCGAAACAGAGAAACAGTTTGTGTTTTGTAATCTAATGAACCTACACATTTTATCATTTTGAATGTCTACTCTATAAGAATGTCCACATAAACACAAATGAGGTGCGAGAGCGCTAATGATATCGCAGAAAGCATGAAACTATCACTTGGGCGTCTTGGCAGTTTCGTATTTCCTGCAGCAAATGCGCTGCTTTCGTGTCGCGTGACTTTTATACTTTTCAGTCGGCTGAGGACAGCCATAGCTGAAGACAGAAGAACCACCACGAACGGAACTGGAGGTGGGAGCAAACTGCACAAACAACGGATATGCTACTGGGATTCCCACATTCCGTTAGTGTGGGTAATATACCCATCCCGTGCTAATTTCCGCCCACATCTCGTGGTCGTGCGGTAGCGTTCTCGCTTCCCACACCCGGGTTCCCGGGTTCGATTCCCGGCGGGGTCAGGGATTTTCTCTGCCTCGTGAGGGCTGGGTGTTGTTTGCTGTCCTTAGGTTAGTTAGGATTAAGTAGTTCTAAGTTCTAGGGGACTGATGACCATAGATGTTAAGTCCCATAGTGCTCAGAGCCATTTGAACCATTTTTTTGCTAATTTCCATGGACACAAAGGGAATCATTGTGGATAATAGGCACAGCGACTATAGATTCACAAATAACGCCAAATAATTCGAACAAATAACAAAATATAACAGAAAAAATTTTGTCTTGCAAGGTGTTTCGAACCGTTACTATAAATTCACCATGCTTCCCGGCCCTTCCTGTTCACCATTACACTATCAGTGATGTGTCAAACAGATTGATTGCAATTATACCCACATCAAATTTATGTAGATGTCTAATAACTGTCACTCTACGCCTTTTTTTTAATTCAAAACGTTGTAGGCTTACTTGCGTTTCTTAATATGGTTACTGTAAATGAACAGGGAAGCGTATGTTGTAAGAAAAGTGTAATTTAACTGAATGATTTTCACATATTTACTATTTTGAATGTGAATAGTATGCGTTGTTTTATTGTTTGGTTAGTGTTTACAAAGGAGATGTTACGCCACTTCGGAATAGGGCAGTCAGCTAGAAACGAAGCTTTATTTTCGGATACCTTAAGCTTCATGCTATTGCTTGTCAAAAAGATTTCGACGCCCTTCAGCTTCACGAAGTGGTATGTTGTTTTTCAGTACCTGTGCCGAGCCCGAATCTCGTCCGACACGAATCGAAACGTAGGAACAGTGGCCAAGTCTGCCCACGAACGACGCGACTCGTGCACACGGTACGTGGGCCCCAACGTGGTACACGCGATCGCAACGCACTCCAGCGGCAGTTGAGGGATGTTCCTAGTTCGCAAATCACACTGTTTACTCAACGGGTGCGCGTAAAATTCCCACTTCAGCTCTATTAAATCGCTGATTTCCTCCATCTTCCACGAAAAGGGAAATATCATGTCCAATCAATAAGGACACAGGATTGTAAAAATTCCATTACAAACAGCGCGGTACAAATATAGAATACTTCTCCGCATAAGATAAACATTATTTCATCATTCCCACATATTAGTAAAACCCCAAGGTCAGTCTTACTTCATCACTGTTCCTACCCAGTAGCAGAATCTTTGCAACATGTGAATTACGAAGCGTAAAAGAAAAGAGGAGCAAAATATCTTTATACAACTAGCGCAAGCTGTCCTGTAGATTAAGCCAATCGAACGAAGTGAACCCTCCAAACAACGTGAACTTATATTTACATAATATCAAATATTATAGTTTATACTTATATTACACTAATACTAAAGTATCAGAACCTAATAAAAACGCAAATGTTAGGAAAAAATGACGTGCATCCCAAATCCTGTATCAATTCAGTAACACTCTCTCTCATATCTAGCGATAATACAAAACGTGCTGCCCTCTTTGAACTTTATGCCAACTATCAGTCCTATCTGACAAGGATCCCACATCGCGCAGCCTTCTAAACTAGGAGGGCCAAGTGTAATGTAGGCAGTCTACTTCGTAGCTCTGTTACATTTAGTAAGTGTCCTGCGAATACAGATAGCCGTACCGTAGGTGCAACCACAACGGAGGGGTATCTGTTGAGAGGCCAGACAAACGTGTGGTTCCTGAAGAGGGGCAGCAGCCTTTTCAGCAGTTGCAGGGGCAACAGTCTGGATGATTGACTGATCTGGCCTTTTAACATTAACCAAAACGGCCTTGCTGTTCTGGTACTGCGAACGGCTGACAGCAAGGGGAAACTACGGCCGTAATTTTTCCCGAGGGCATGCAGCTTTACTGTATGGACAAATGATGATGGCGTCCTCTTGGGTAAAATATTCCGGCGGTAAAATAGTCCCCCATTCGGATCTCCGGGCGGGGACTACTCAAGAGGACGTCGTTATCAGGAGAAAGAAAACTGGCATTCTACGGATCGGAGCGTGGAATGTCAGATCCCTTAATCGAGCAGGTAGGTTAGAAAATTTAAAAAGGGAAATGGATAGGTTAAAGTTAGACATAGTGGGAATTAGTGAAGTTCGGTGGCAGCAGGAACAAGACTTTTGGTCAAGTGATTACAGGGTTACAAATACAAAATCAAATAGGGGTAATGCAGGAGTAGGTTTAATAATGAACAAAAAAAATAGTAGTGCGGGCAAGCTACTACTAACAGCATAGTGAATGCATTATTGTGGCCAAGATAGACACGAAGCCCACATCTACCACAATAGTAAAAGTTTATATACCAACTAGCTCCGCAGATGACGAAGAGGTTCATGGAAGGTATGATGAGATAAAAGAAATTTTTCAGATAGTATAGGGAGACGAAAATTTAATAGTCATGGGTGACTGGAATTCGACAGTAGGAAAAGGAAGAGAAGGAAACGTAGTAGGTGAATATGGATTCGGGAACAGAAATTAAAGACGAAGCCGTCTGGTAGAATTTTGCACAGAGCATAACTTAATCATAGCTAACACTTGGTTCAAGAATCATAAAAGAAGGTCGTACACATGGAAGAATCCTGGAGATACTGAAAGATATCAGATAGATTATATAATGGTAAGACAGAGATTTAGGAACCAGATTTTAAATTCTAAGACATTTCCAGGGGCAGATGTGGACTCTGACCACAATCTATTAGTTATGAACTGTAGATTAAAACTGAAGAAACTGCAAACAGGTGGGAATTTAAGGAGATGCGCCCTGCATAAACTGACTAAACCAGAGGTTGTACAGAGTGTCAGCGAGAGCATAACAATTGATAAGAATCGGGGAAAGAAATACAGTAGAAGAAGAATGGGTAGCTTTGAGGGATGAAGTAGTGAAGGCAGCAGAGGATCAAGTAGGTAAAAAGACGAGGGCTAGTAGAAACCCTTGGGTAACAGAAGAAATATTGAATTTAATTGATGAAAGGAGAAAATATAAAAATGCAGTAACTGAAGCAGGCAAAAAGGAATACAAACGTCTCAAAAATGAGATCGACAGGAAGTGCAAAACTGCTAAGCAGGGATGGCTAGAGCACAAATGTAAGGATGTAGAGGCTTATATCACTAGGGGTACGATAGATACTGCCTACAGAAAAATTAAAGACACCTTTGGATAAAAGGGAACCAATTGTTTGAATATCAAGAGCTCAGATGGAAACCCAGTTCTAACTAAAGAAGGGAAAGCAGAAAGGTGGAAGGAGTATATAGAGGGTTTATACAAGGGCAATGTACTTGAGGACAATATTATGGAAATAGAAGAGGCGGTAGATGAAAATGAAATGGGAGATACGATACTGCGTCAAGAGTGTGACAGAGCACTGAAAGACCTGAGTCGAAACAAGGCCCCGGGAGTAGACAACATTCCATTGGAACTACTGACAGCTTTGGGAGAGCCAGTCCTGACAAAACTCTACCATCTGGTGAGCAAGATGTATGAGACAGGCGAAATACCCTCAGACTTCAAGAAGAATATAATAATTCAAATCCCAAAGAAAGCAGGTGTTGACAGACGTGAAGATTACCGAACTATCAGTATAATAAGTCACAGCTGCAAAATACTAACGCGAATTCTTTACAGACGAATGGAAAAACTGGTAGAAGCCGACCTGGGGGAAGATCAGTTTGGATTCCGTAGAAATGTTGGAACACGTGAGGCAATACTGACCCTACGACTTATCTTAGAAGCTAGATTAAGAAAAGGAAAACCTACGTGTCTAGCATTTGTAGACTTAGAGAAAGCTTTTGACAATGTTGACTGGAATACTCTCTTTCAAATTCTGAAGGTGGCAGGGGTAAAATACAGGGAACGAAAGGCTATTTACAATTTGTACAGAAACCAGATGGCAGTTATAAGAGTCGAGGGACATGAAAGGGAAGCAGTGGTTGGGAAAGGAGTGAGACAGGGTTGTAGCCTCTCCCCTATGTTATTCAATCTGTATATTGACCAAGCAGTAAAGGAAACAAAAGAGAAATTCGGAGTAGGTATTAAAATCCATGGAGAAGAAATAAAAAGTTTCAGGTTCGCCGATGACATTGTAATTCTGTCAGAGACAGCAAAGGACTTGGAAGAGCAGTTGAACGGAATGGACAGTGTCTTGAAAGGAGGATATAAGATGAACATCAACAAAAGCGAAACGAGGATAATGGTTCAAATGGCTCCCCTAGAACTTAGAACTACTTAAGCCTAACTAACGTAAAGACATCACAGACATCCATCCCCATGGCAGGATTCGAACCTGCGACCGTAGAGGTCGCGCGGTTCCAGACTGTAGCGCCTAGAACCGCTCGACCACAACGGCCGGCGACGATAATGGAATGTAGTCGAATTAAACCGGGTGATGCTGAGGGAATTAGATAAGGAAATGAGACATTTGAAGTAGTAAAGGAGTTTTGCTAGTTAGGGAGAAAAATAATTGATGATGGTCGAAGTAGAGAGGATATAAAATGTAGACTGGCAATGGCAAGGAAAGCGTTTCTGAAGAAGAGAAATTTGTTAACATTGAGTATAGATTTAAATGTCAGGAAGTCGTTTCTGAAAGTATTTGTATGGAGTGTAGCCATGTATGGAAGTGAAACGTGGACGATAAATAGTTTGGACAAGAAGAGAATAGAAGCTTTCGAAATGTGGTGCTACAGAAGAATGCTGAAGATTAGATGGGTAGATCACATAACTAATGAGGAGGTATTGAATAGAATATGGGAGAAGAGCAGTTTGTGGCACAACTTGACTAGAAGAAGGGATCGGTTGGTAGGGCATATTCTGAGGCATGAAGGGATCACCAATTTAGCATTGGAGGGCAGCGTGGAGGGTAAAAAATCTTAGAGGGAGACCAAGAGATGAATACACTAAGCAGATTCAGAAGGATGTAGGTTGCAGTAGGTACTGGGAGATGATGAAGCTTGCACAGGACAGAGTAGCATGGAGATCTGCATCAAACCAGTCTCAGGACTGGAGACCACAACAACAACCTGCGAGTAACACGCAGCCTCCAGTTAGCCTTCCCGACAAGATTTTCTACCCATATAGGAGAAACAGAGAGACATGTCAGGTTACGAGTAGCACAACACGAGCGCTATGTACGATTACGACAACATAATAAATCGGCGACAGCGGAGCACCACCGTGACTGTGGACAGCCTATCAGGTTCCAGGAAGCCCGAGTACTGGCGAAAGCATCGTGGGTGCGGGGGCGCAGAATGCGGGAGGCGGTCGAGATTATTGGGCAGCCCGACAGCATCGACAGAGAAGATGGCCACAAAGTGCCGGCCGGCGTCCTGGCTGCCGGCCATCCCAGTCCAACGGGCAGGAGCCGCACGGGACACGGGCGTACCTGTGGAGCGACTGTCACTCCACTTCCGCGCACACCGGGAAGAAAACTTGCCGACCAGGAGCGGAACGCTGATTGGCGGACAGCTACCAATCGATGACGACGTGGACATCCACGAATAGACTCTTTCCTTCCATCTGCCCTTACGTCGTGACCAGCCAATCATATTAGACGGCCAATTAAAAGTTTTACAGCAGTGAAGTCAGAGATCGATAGTCTGTAATAAACAGAAGCACCTATACCCCATGCAAGACTAGTCGTGATCTGAGGAAGGCCGTTGCAATTCCGCCGAAACGTCACTTTTAGTTTATTATTATTGTTAGTTTTTAGCGATGACGTGGCATAATACGCAGAAGAATTTTAATCGACATTTTCTGTGTTTTCCTTCCAATTTAAGTTCTTCGTAATTGTAATTTCTCGGTATTTAGTTCAATTTACGGCCTTTAGATTTGACTGTTTTATAGTGTAACCGAAGTTTAACGAATTCCTTTGAGCACTCGTGTCGATGACCTCACACTTTTCATTATTTCGGAAGAATTTGCAATTTTTGAATCAGACATATCTTTTCTAGGTCGCTTTTGACACCGTACCACACAAGCAACTTGTACTGAAATTGCGTACTTATCGAATATCGTCTCAGTTACAGTGTGTAAACTGTAAAACGGCAGAGCAGAGTTGTGCGGGGAGAGGAGGAAGCAAGCATTGGCTGGCGAGGGGCGGGCGGCCGCCGGGGGGGGGGGGGGGGGGGGGGGGAGAGACAAGGCACGCATACCTACCAGTTGCAGTGCTGCCACTACAAACTGCGCGTCATGCTTACACGAAAGCAGACGAAACGCTTGGAAGTAAAACTCGCTTTAAATGTTGTTCGTAAACGGAACTGAAATCGTCATGTACATGAAACATAAGGTAATTCAGACGAAATAGGGGGCTCCTTCAAAGTGACCGCGAACTAAATATCTGAAATGGAAACTCACCTTTTCTTGCCAGGCGTTTGTGGTGATACGCCAGGATTATTCTTGGAAAACTGTTTGAATCTTCCATTATGCTACGCATGCTGTGTCCTGTGTATGTAGCAGCTCTCACTGAAGATTTGTAAATGGGGTGAAGCAACTTTTTCTGCTCCCTTTCCCTTTCGCAGCATTCAATCACACGCAATATAATTTTGCGAGCATCGCTACGTAATACTGGTTTCCTTCTAACCGTATGCCTACCGGTAGGGGTTGCTGGCGACTCCAGAGATGGGCCAGCAACTGCCTCTTCACTCATTTTGATAATGTTTAGCACAACTGCACAATAAAAACACGCGGAACAGTACAGCGCTAAACAATAACGAAGCAGACGACAATGGCTACCTTGTACAACACGGTCGGCTACGTGATGTTGGCAGCAGTCGAAACTGCCTGCCTACCGAAGCCTCCCGGCGCTTACCGACTTCTACTGATCCAGGGCTAGGGAGAGGTCTGCCATCTAAAAGTTTACACACTGTACGTGACAGGATTCGTGAGCTCCCGTCAGAGAGGTAACAGTTCGTAGTAATTGACGGAAAGTCATCGCGTAAAACAGAAGTGATCTCTGGCGTTCCCCAACATAGTGTTACAGGCCCTTTGCTCATCCTTATCTATATAAACGGGAGACAGTCTGAGCGGTGTCTTGGGTTGTTTGCAGGTGGCGTTTTAGTTTATCGACTACAAAAGTCATCAGAAGTGCAAAACAAATTGCAGAACTACTTAGAAAAGGTATACGTATTCTGCGAAAATTGGCAATTGTTCCTAAATAACGAGAAGTGTGAGGTCATCCATATCAGTCCTGAAAGCAATCCATTGAATTTCAGTTACACGGTAAATCAGTCAAATCCAAAGGCCATAAAAACAACCAAAGAGGTAGGAATTACAATTACGAACAACGTAAATTGGAATGAACTGAGGAAAATGCTGTGCGGAAGGGTAACCAAAGACTGCGTTTTATTGGCAGGACACTTGGAAAATGTAACAGACATACTAAGGAGACTGCCTACACTACGCTTGTCCCTCCTCTTCTAGTATACTGCTGCGCGGTGTGGGATCCTTACCGGATAGTTCGAAGAAGGGCAGCACGGTTTGTATTACCGCGAAATAAGGGAGAGAGTGTCACTGAAATGATACAGGATTTGGGGTTAACATCATTAAAACAAAGGCGATTTTTGTTGCGACGGAATCTCCTCACGAAATTCCAATCACCAACTTTGTCCTCCGAATGCGACAATATTTTGTTGACGACGACCTACATGGGGAGGAACGATCACCGAGATAAAATAAGGAAAACCAGAGCTCGCACGGAAAGATATAGGTGTTCATTCTTTCTGGCATGCTATACGTGATTGGTATAACAGAGAAATTCTAAAGGTGGTTCGATGAACCCTCAAAAGCCAGGCACTTAAATGTCATCTTCAGAGTATCCATGTAGTTGTAGATGTAGATTTCGAAGAGCAGTAGTGAGAAGTTCAGAGAGGCGGCATTTGAAGCTGACTGCGGAACGATGCTTCCGCCGACAGCGTACTTTCCGCACAGGGAGCACTAACATAAGAGAGCAACAGAGAATCGTGTTTGCCTCGCTGCACCTGAGAGTCGAAAAGGGAAGGTATTGTAACATTACGAGTCAAGATAGATGTAACGGAACTTGAGTAGCGTATTTGCCTCTATTGGTTACGGTAGGGAGATCGATCTTTTGGTCCTGTCGGTATATTTATATAGAATATTGCCTGAATAAAGGCTGGGCGAGTGTAAAGTTATCGTTAAAAACACGCGTCGCGCGATTTGTTACGATTTGGTCGGTAATAATAATAATAATAATAATAATAATAACATGCTTTTGAATACAATTAAAATATAACGACGATACCCGTTTAGTGTTATTAGAAATAATATGTAGTAAATTAATGAGTAAGGTAGCCGATCCTATAAGAAGAGGTAAAATTGGGCATATTAAGGTGATTTGCTTTATACCGACGAAGCCGATGATACGGCGTAATTTTTTTTCCCTTTACTCTTAGAAATAAACAAGTAAAGAAGTGCTAATTGTGCGTAGTGAAAAAATATAGGGGCAAATTTTAAATAGCTACGGTATACAATCAGACTAACAAATGGACATTTAGTTACACGAAATCGCTGATAGCGAAGTGTGGTCATTAATGTGAGTACACCTACGGGGCGGTCAATTCCGGGATAAATCTATACGCATCTCACGAGGGACGCGGTATTGAGGCAGTTTTTATTATTATTATTATTATTATTATATCGCGGAGAGCGGGCTCCAATTTATGAAAAGGAGAAAAACTGTATCATTATCATTGACTGTTGGTGTCAAGCAACCAAAACTGTTCATCAAAGTGTTTCGGTGAATGAGTGGTGAATTCGAAATAAAACTGAACAAAGTTACGTTAAATAAAACAGAAGAAACAAGACAGTTTGGTCGTATCCGTTATTATTCCATAAACTGTAACATTTCTCATCGTTGTACGAAGCCTTTATGGATGATCTTTATGACAATCTCGTTACGAGTTAAGTTTTGGAGACTTGGTCAAGAGCGGGTAGTTGGTAGATCCTAACTACTGCAGCTATTCTGGAATCGGGTGCTACCGTGACCGTTGTGTGTTGTCAGTGGCTTAAGGTTACCATATCTCGTGCTCTAAGATCGATGCGCCTTTCCAGTTGGTATTACGGTGCCTCACAGTAACAATGACAACGCCGACGACGAAGGAAGATACCCTCCGCCACGCACCGTGCGGTGGCTTCCCAAGAATGGATATAGATGTAGCTGTTCGACAGCAGCCCGGACCACATCAGGAACGTAAGAGAGTGGGCGATTCAGCGTGACGTACATTCGACAATCCTACGTCACGTTTCCGACGGTATGTCGCGCCAGAGCTGCAACGAATACATCGCTTTGTGACCAGTTCGCGTAACTCCTGCTCAATATCTCCTTTTTTTTTTTCTTCGTCTCTCTGCGGACGCCCGCTAATGTCGGTCGCGTTTGCGACGTGTTTGAGGGAAATTTCGATTGACGGCGGATTTGACATGATTCACAGCTTGCATGTGGTACCTCACGTAGCATGCCGATGTGTTTGTAGCGGGACTTTGAATTTCGCCGCGCTACACTCGTTACCTCTGACATAAAGTATACCGTCGCAGCGGTAAGAGCGCTCGACCACAGAGAAAATAGTAAAATTGTAACTTTTTTTTCTATCCGTTTCTTTATTGTCTCTATAGAGCGGAAGCTTTATGCAGACGTGATCTGATTGAGACGAAAAAACTTATTGATGTGTAGACATTGTGGAAGTTATGAAATTCGGAGGATGGAGAGAAGCAACTAAAATAAATTGCATTTAATACCAAGACGGTTTTGGATACATTAGAAATTCCTGGACAATGAAACTTATTGCAAGATTTCGGAGCAGACTTTTCACGCAGAAATGAAAATTTTTGAAGACCTGGACGCCCCACGAAAGAAGACATGTTAACCTGGTAAAGGATGATCCCTTATCTACGCCGTTTCCCCCTGTCAGTTACATTTTGCTATTCTCTGTTCTCTTTCAAATAATTTTTGTAGTGGAAATTGGTTTGACTGTGGCTCAGAAACGCCACAAGGAGCACCCCAACAATAGCTTTTCCGAATCACGAAGTTCGATAGCTTTTCTGTAATACGAAGTCCGATCTGCATTTCTTTTCATTCTTTCCCTTTTTCACGGTCATTAGCGATTTTAAAAACCCCTTTTTATTCACCATTTCTTCCCACCATTTTCAACCTTTCATTTTCTTCTTTTTTTTCTTTTTCTTTTTTATTAACCACCAAATGTTTCAGCTCGTTCGACACAAGAAAGTGTGCAAGTCGAATGCACGTGAAACAGGCGAGGGAAGAGTGATTAGGCGCCGCTGCGAGCGGAGCGTAACAGCGCGGCGTCCAGGCAGCGGAAAAAAACGCGCGTGAGGCGAGAGTGGGGGCGAGGCGTATAAAAAAAGAAGGCACTTAGGGGAGGGGGGGTGGGGTGGAAGCGTGTTCAGGCTTTAAACTGCGATTCAGAGGGCGGGCCTTTGCGAGCTCTTCGGCACGATAACTGGACGCGGCATAATTAAAGAGTAAGAGGGGGCAGCGGCGTGTTTGGACTGGAGGGGGGGTGGGCGTCAGAGGTAAGGGGCGCGCCCCACCCCCTAAACAGGCAGTCCGCCCCTGCCGAGGGTCACGGCAAAACACCAGGTACAACGTGGCAGAAACTTTACGTTGCTGCAACACTACACAGATACGTAGAACAACATTACAACGTACTACACACAGCTACACAGGGACTCTCAAAAAAAAAAAATAGGTGCGCCAGCCCGTTCTCACGTGTCCCTTCGTCACGAGCCCTGGAAGTACTGGCGCTACGGTTGCCACTGCTAAAAGGGGGTTCCAATTAAAGTGCACCTGCTCACGACACCACCACCTGCAAACTAGGTTAGGAATCAGATTCATAATGTTGCTCACGCAGCACATGTTCGCTTTATCGGCAACAACAAAGTTATTGACTGTGGATGGCATCGTCAGAATGGAAATAATGAAGTCACTGTAAGAAAGTCATTAATTGTGGCACTTATCTCGAATGGATTCCCACCTAGATTTCGTCCAAGTTGTTATGGCTCATCTTGTTGATTCTAGGGTGATTCCACTTTGTCTGCTAGAAGGTCGAGATCTGTATTGAAGCAATGTCTGATAGACCTAACAAGCGCGTTTTTCAGGAAATTCTTAGTGATCAAACTATCGCAGATCAGAACAATGCTATGGTAGAAATAATTTTTGACTTGGTGTTCAAGATCGACATTTTTATTATAATTCTTGTAAATTTACGTATACTACTTCTTAATTGTCACATCATGAAGAAAACAGTTTTGTATCAATGTTCACATATTCAATTTCCACTTTAACTTGACTGTTCTTTTACAAAGCGAAATAACAACTTAACTTCTGCAATGAGAAACAAAGACTGCTCTGTGCGCATTCGCGCCAAAACGGTTACAAACAAGTATGACAGTCTCGCAGAAATGAACACACACAAGAACCATATCACTGTGACATATCGATACAACGGCGTACATATACATTAATGAAACCAAATGTGAATATTGTCACGAAAATACGTCTGTTACTTCGCACAAAAGTAGCACGATGTTAGTGGTATCGAGAACTGGGCTTGGAGTAAACAAAGAACCACTACAAGCTGTGTATTTGTCGCATCGCAGAGAAACTCTGTAGATACACAGACGTGTTAATGGGGAACCGATTTACGCCACAAAGAAATTAGTCCCAGTTTTGACCGCCAGGTGCAAATCTGGCGCTGTACACTGTTCATACATCAACGCTCCCATTTGGCAAGCCGTAACGCAAGTGAACGCTACAGCTACTGAGACTGCAGACCGTACGCCGTTAGTGAAACTGTTCCATTAAGTTTCCGGTGTGCAGCCGCGAGAAATCTTCTTCTTCTTTTTCTAATATTTCCGCTGTATACCGTCCAGCCATCTTCAGAGCGAGTCTCGAGACTGCCGCTCCGGTTCTCGCTTCGTTCCTTTATACGACGTGCATTCAAGTTCTTAGGCCTCCGATTTTTTTTCTAATTAACTACTCACCCGAAATCTATGAAACTGGCGTTACTTCTCGACGTAATCGCCCTGCAGACGTACACATTTTTCACAACGCTGACGCCATGGCTCCATGGCAGCGGCGAAGGCTTCTTTAGGAGTCTGTTTTGACCACTGGAAAATCGCCAAGGCAATAGCAGCACGGCTGGTGAATGTGCGGCCACGGAGAGTGTCTTTCATTGATGGAAAAATCCAAAAGTCACTAGGAGCCAGGTCAGGTGAGTAGGGAGCACGAGGAATCACTTCAAAGTTGTTATCACGAAGAAACTGTTGCGTAACGTTAGCTCGATGTGCGGCTGCGTTGTCTCTGTGAAACAGCACAAGCGCAGCCCTTCCCGGACGTTTTTGTTGCAGTGCAGGAAGGAATTTGTTCTTCAAAACATTTTCGTAGGATGTACCTGTTACCGTAGTGCGCTTTGGAACGCAATGGGTAAGGATTACGCCCTCGCTGTCCCAGAACATGGACACCATCATTTTTTCAGCACTGGCGGTTACCCGACATTGTTTTGGTGGCGGTGAATCTGTGTGCTTCCATCGAGCTGACTGGCGCTTTGTTTCTGGATTAAAAAATGGCATCCACGTCTCATCCATTGTCACAACCGACGAAAAGAAAGTCCCATTCGTGCTGTCGTTGCGCGTCAACATTGCTCGGCAACGTGCCACACGGGCAGCCGTGTGGTCGTCCGTTAGCATTCGTGGCACCCACCTGGATGAGACTTTTCGCATTTTCAGGTCGTCGTGCAGGATTGTGTGCACAGAACCCACAGAAATGCCAACTCTGTAGGCGATCTGTTCAACAGTCATTCGGCGATCCCCCAAAACAATTCTCTCCACTTTCTCGATCGTGTCGTCAGACCGGCTCGTGCGAGCCCGAGGTTGTTTCGGTTTGTTGTCACACGATGTTCTGCCTTCATTTAACTGTCGCACCCACGAACGCACTTTCGACACATCCGTAACTCCGTCACCACGTGTCTCCTTCGACTGTCGATGAATTTCAATTGGTTTCACACCACGCAAATTCAGAAAACGAATGATTGCACGTTCTTCAAGTAAGGAAAACGTCGCCATTTTAAGTATTTAAAACAGTTCTCATTCTCGCCGCTGGCGGTAAAATTCCATCTGCCGTACGGTACTGCCATCTCTGACACGTATTGACAATGAACGCGGCCTCATTCTAAAACAATGCGCATGTTTCTATCTCTTTCCAGTCTGGAGAAAAAAAGTCGGAGGCCTTAGAACTTGAATGCTCCTCGTACTGTTGTGCCGCGCGACTGCGCATGCGGCCACAGATGCAAATGCGCCGGAGACGTCGGTCGGCGGCAGATGTCATTGTGAGCTGCACTGTGACGACATCTTTGTGAGTTTATTACAGCAAGTGCCGGATTCCACGATTTATCGAGATTGAAACCACTATCTCCATTAATTAAATTCGTCGTCAAGCGAATTTCAATTGCCTCCTTCAGTATCGAGTCCCAAAAGGATGATGTAGTTGCCAAAATTTCGACGTTGTCATACAACATACTGTGACCATTATCAATACAGTGCTCTGCCACTGCCGACTTGTTAGGTCGTAAAAGCCGTGTGTACATCTGGTGTTCTGTACATCTTTGTTGGACAGTACGAGTTGTTTGTCCGATGTAAGAAAGGCCACATTCACGTGGAATTTTGTAAACTCCAGATTTTCGGAGCAGAAAATCATCTTTGACGGAGCCCACGAGTGCAGCTGTCTTGGGTGGAGGACGAAAAATCACTTTTACTTTGTGTCTGCCGAGAATGCGTCCTATTTTTGACGAGAGGCTACCCACATGTGGCAGGAAGGCCATCGATTTAAAGGTTTCTTCATCTTATTCTGCTTTCTTTGTGGCCTCTTTCGGTTTCATTTTCAGTGCCCTCTGTATTTGCTGTGGAGAGTACCAATTCTCTTCAAACACTCTCTGTAAGTGGGAAAATTCCTGTTGCAGACTGCTTTCGTCAGAAACAATATGCGCTCTGTGGGTCAAAGTTCGGAGAACACTGGTCGTCCGGGCAGGATGGTGGCAGCTATTTGCACGTAAATATAGACCGGTGTGCGTCGGCTTCCTGTGGACTCCGTGTCCCAAAGTGCCATCCTCTGTGCGCCGAACCAAAACATCCGAGAATGGAAAAGGCATCCCTCCTTTTCAATTTCCATTGTGAACTTTATTTGATCGTGGAGGGAATTCAGATGTCTTGAGAAGTCTTGCAACTTGTCTTAACCGTGGGGCCAAACTACAAATGTGTCATCAACATAACTCCAGAATATCGTGGGTTTCAAGTCAGTAGATTCGAGCGGCTTTTGCTCCAAGTCCTCCATAAATAAATTGGCTACCAGAGGGGATAAGGGACTACCCATGGCGACTCCGTCCGTCCGTTCAAAAAAAATTCGTTGTTAAATAAGAAATATGTTTAAATAAAGCTGACATCTCTTTGTCAAAACCTCTTTCAATAAGTTTTAGAGATTCTGAAAGGGGAACCTTTGTAAATAAAGCCACCACATCAATACTAACTAATATATCAGACGGGTTCATTTTCAATGATTTGAGGTTAGTAATGAACTCAGCAGAGTTTCTGATGTGCCGAGTACATTTTCCCGCAAGAGGCCTCAACAATGATGCCGCACGTCTGGCAACGTCATCGGTCGGAGAGCCTACGTTACGCACTACGGGGCGTAGAGCAACACGTTTCTCGCGGACCTTCGGTAGTCCACGAAGTCTAGCAGGCACCGGACCACTCTGTTTCAATCTCCGAACAACTTCTAGTGTAAAGGGAGAATCGTTCAGAAGCGAAACAGTTTTCTTCCCTACTCGGTGGGAACCCTGCCGATCTTCCGGTACATGCTGCCACTCAATAAATTGTACATTTTATCGTGGTATTGGTCCCGAGACAATGAAACAGTAGCATTACCTTTATCTGGTGGGAGTACCACCGTCTGAGTATGCAGGCGAAGCTCGCGTAGAGCAGCCCTCTCTGCCACAGATATACTGCTCCTCTGTGGGCGAGCCTTCACAATTGCACGGCACGTTTCACGTCTTATTTCCTCTGCCGAATCAGATGGAACTGGTCGAACAGCTTCTTCAATGGCGCCAATAAACGAAGGCAATGACAGAACCTGTGGCGTGGGTGCAACATTCAGTCCCTTACTCAAAACCGTCACCGCAGCACCGTCCAAATCTGTACCTGTCATATTAGTAACAGGACGTCGAATAACAGTTTCTCGCTACAACGTCGTCTTCAGTCGGCTAAATTTTGCAGTCTGTCGGGATGTGGCCACCTCGTGAATCCAGTCCGATTATTGAAACTGTTTCACACGAACGGCAGCAGTTAGAGTGCAACATTCAGAGAGTACCGAGCTGAAAGGTCTGAGGACAGACTGATGTCACTGAATCGGTTGAAGAAGACGAAGGTGGTGGTGGTGGTGGTGGTGGTGGTGGTGGTGGTGGAGGAGGAGGAGGAGGAGGAGGAGGAATGCAAAAACACGGCTGAGGTGGGTGTGGCACTTGGAAGAGCATGGGGTCCTATTCCGGTCAAACTGACTGACGAGGCATCCATCGCTGTCGACTGGCCGTGCACCACGAGCCACGGCAGTGTCGTGTCTCGTGGTGGCGAATGCAAAGATACCAGCTGTGCTGGCGTAAGCTGCTGGCGCCGGCACACCGTGCGGCACAAGTCTGCGAGAAGATCGACAAGAGAGGCCAGAGACGGACCCGCAAGCAACGCGCCGCCAACGCCCCGGCCGCAGACCGGGCTGCTCGGCGGGTTGCAGTCCGTCCACCCCGGCGAGTCGGCGGCTCACCGGGACACCGCTCGCAGAAGGCGGCAGGCGCCACACACGGGGACAGAGTGGAGTACACAGCGTACTCCGTACTGCACCCGCATCTACACCTACATTTTTACTCCGCAAGCCACCCAACGGTGTGTGGCGGAGGGCACTTTGCGTGCCACTGTCATTACCTCCCTTTCCTGTTCCAGTCGCGTACGGTTCGCGGGAAGAACGACTGCCGGAAAGCCTCCGTGCGCGCTCCAATCTCTCTAATTTTACATTCGTGATCTCCTCGGGAGGTATAAATAGGGGGAAGCCATATATTCGATACCTCATCCAGAAACGCACCCTCTCGAAACCTGGCGAGCAAGCTACACCGCGATGCAGAGCGCCTCTCTTGCAGAGTCTGTCACTCGAGTTTGCTAAACGTCTCCGTAACGCTATCACGCTTACCAAATAACCCTGTGACGAAACGCGCCGCTCTTCTTTGGATCTTCTCCACCTCCTCCGTCAACCCGACCTGGTACGGATCCGACACTGATGAGCAATACTCGAGTATAGGTCGAACGAGTGTTTTGTAAGCCAGCTCCTATGTTGATGGACTACATTTTCTAAGGACTCTCCCAATGAATCTCAACCCGGCACCCGCCCTACCGACAATTAATTTTATATGACCATTCCACTTCAAATCGTTCCGCACGCATACTCCCAGATATTTTACAGAAGTAACTGCTACCAGTGTTTGTTCCGCTATCATATAGTCGTACAATAAAGGATCCTTCTTTCTATGCATTCGCAATACGTTACATTTGTCTGTGTTAAAGGGTCAGTTGCCACTCCCTGCCCCCGAGTGCCTATCCGCTGCAGATCTTCCTGCATTTCGCCGCAGTTTTCTAATGCTGCAACTTGTCTGTATACTTGAGCAATAGGGGCACGCTCTCGCGTCGGAGCACCGGCGCGGCCCGGGCTATCGCGGCAAAGTGCCGGGGAAGTTCTCGGCGGTCGGCGGAGTACGGTACCTCGCGGAGATGTGTCGAATACTGCAGTTTGCGATAAACGGTTCGGCGAGGAAACTGGCGGTCGAATATCTCTCGAGAGTGAACCTCCGGGGCTCGACACTCGGAAGTGCTTCTGTCGGGCCCGTACGCAGCAGACGTTTTGTCGTACTGAATCTCGGTAAGAGGCTGCCTTCTCCGAGTGTGTCGTGTCAGACCTGTCCGTACCTGACACGTACTGCCGCCGGAGCTGGCACGGGGAACCGGCGCTACGTAGCGCCGCACACGGAGACTCGAGGCGACGGGGTGTTCGGTCGCAGGCAGTCGTGCCGAGCCGCCACTCTCGACGTGAACTCGGAAGGTGGGAAACTCTGGACTGCGTATCTTATACTGGCTGTTCCTGCCCGCACCCTGCTGACGGCTCAGTCTCTCAGAAAGGAAACAGACAACACATGTTTCCCACACGACATGTATGCGAGTTCGATATGCGTCCTAATATATATTATATATATATCCCCTTCCTGTTTTCAATGCCTGTTTCCTCCCACCTCTCTGTCCACCTCTTCTCCTCCCCTCTTTCTGACCTACAGCCGTGTTTTTTGTTATTCCATACAGAGAATATATGTAAAAGTTCCACTGAATGTGCACTAGAATATCCTGTGAAAATTTAACTTTTAGAGATTTTCTGTAACAATGTTTCCCCTTTATGTATTACATATTTGTTTGCGTATTGAATGCATTAAAAAATAGGGATATAAAAACACGCGAGTATTTGGCGTGCAACACGATTGTAATTTCAGAGCAATCGGTCAAAATCGTTTGAAGATTTACTACTTTGTACAAATGTACATTTACATTTTTATGTATGCAGCTAAGTGCAACAGCCGACACCGACAGAAATAAAAACTGCTTTGCGAGTTCTCGAGTAAGTGTTGCAGTGTAGGGCATCGGTGGGAGTGAATACAGAGCCGGCGCGGTCGGTATCTCTGCAGAGCTGTCCCGTGCGAGCCTCCACACTGCGGCGGCCTGAGCCCACTCCAGCTGCTCGTCCTTCTCACCTCTGTGTCCCCCTCGACAATTTCTACTCCCCGCACTTCCCTCCGTTACCGAACTGACCGCACGTGTCCTTACCCACCGCTCGTGCCCTTCGGTCCGGTTGTGCCCAGTTCGAGTAAGTAGCTCCTCATTAGTTACCTGTTCTATTCGCCTAATATACAGTATCCTCTGTAGCTCACTTCAAAACCTTTATTATCTTCTCGTCTGAACTGCTTACTGTCACAGTTGACTTCTGTACGAGCCTACACTCCCGACTAGTGTCTTCGGAAAACATTTCCTGACACTTCAGGTTATCATCCCCTTTTCGGAAACATTTTTCTCGCTGTTGCCGGCCTGCATTTTATACCTCCAGTATTTCACTCATCTTCGGGTATCTTGTCCCCCAAATAATGAAACTCTTCAACTACTTTCAGTATCTCCTTTCGAAATTGAATGACCTGAGCGCCACCTAGTTTAATTTGAGTACATTCCGAAACTTCCTGGCAGATTTAAACTGCGTGCCGGACCGAGGCTCGAACTCGGGACCTTTGCCTTTCGCGGGCAAGTGCTCTACCGACTGAGCTACCCAAGCACGGCCCACACCCCGTCCTCACAGCATTACTTCTGCCAGTATCTCGTCTGTAAAGTTTGGAAGGTAGGAGACGAGGTACTGGCAGAAGTAATGCTGTGAGGACGGGGTGTGGGCCGTGCTTGGGTAGCTCAGTCGGTAGAGCACTTGCCCGCGATCGAGTCTCGGTCCGGCACACAGTTTTAATCTGCCAGGAAGTTTCATATCGGCGCACACTCCGCTGCAGAGTGAAAATCTCATTCTGGACATGTTTCGATGTGAGCCATTTTTTCGTTCGTGCGACGATTTAGAGAAGGAACTGCAGTGCGGTCTTTCTCTGTGAAACAGCTTTGGAAAGAGGTGTCTTAGTATCTCAGCTCTGAGCGTGTCATCCTCTGTTTCAATGCCATCGTCATCCCGGAGTGCCTGGGTATGCTGTTTCGAGCCACTTACTGATTTAACGTAAGCAGTGAGGCTGGCAGAGCCTGCACCGCGACACGTGGACGCCGCCTCTCCCGAACTGTGCGAGTTGTCGAAGCGGCGTCCAGGGGCCATTGTCTGCTGCACGGCGGCCACGTTCTGCTGCGCCAACCCGCAGTACACTCGTTTCCTCTCACCATTTTGTCGGCTGGCACCAGCTGGCAGCATTCACGTGAAGCTTTGAAACTGTGCGGGGGCGCTTGTTCCCAGTGCTCGACTGCTTCCGTTCACACTTGCTGGCTGAATACAGGCTCTCTCGGGATGAACACGGAGACATGTGCGACAGGAACGTTCATTTGAAGCAGTCAATTCGATACGAGCGTATAACCTATGCCGAATGGTTTCCGACAAAGACCACATTTAATGCACATCCTTATTTATTTTTTTGTACGAGGGCCGTTCAGAAAGTAACCTCCGGTTGATTTAAAAAAATACACCAAGTTAAATAAAAATATTTTAATATATACATCTTACAACTACATCTTTGCACTATTTTTCTACATAGTCTCCATAGCGATTGAGGCACTTATCGTATCTCTTCACAAGCTTTGAAATTCCTTCTGCATAAAAATCACCCGCTTGTGCCTGGAGCCAGCCTGTGACCGCATCTTTGAGCTCTTCGTCGTCATCAAACCGCTGTGACCCGAGCCATTTCTTCAAATGCATGAAGAGGTGATAATCACTTGGGGCCAGGTCTGGGCTGTAAGGTGGATGGTTGATAACGTCCCACCTGAAGGACTCAAGAAGGGCCATTGTTCTGCGAGCAGAGTGCAAAAAAACGATACCGGAAGTCAGCATACCACGGCGTTTGTTCTGTATAGCCCGTCGTAACTTTTTTATTGTTTCACAGTACACGTCTTGATTAAAGGTCGTACCACGTTCCATGAATTCAACCAACAACACCCCTTTTGCATCCCAAAACACCGTTGCCATCAGTTTTCTGGCAGAAAAATCTTGCGAGGCTTTTCTTGGTTTGGTAGGCGAATTTGAATGTGCCCACATCTTTGATTGTTCTTTTGTCTCAGGGTTCACGTACTTAATCCAGGTTTCGTCACCGGTCACGATTCTGTTTAACAATGGTTCTCCTTCGTCCTCATAACGTGACAGAAAGTGTAATGCAGAGGCCATTCTTTGAGTTTTGTGGTGGTCGGTAAGAATTTTGGGCACAGAACTTACGGTAACCCAATCTTGCTGTCACTATCTCGTACAAGAGAGTCTTAGAAATCTGTGGAAAACCAGTAGACAACTCCGACATTGAGAAACGTCGATTTTCACGAACTTTTGCATCAACTGTCTGAACGAGTTCGTCAGTCACCAATGATGGTCTACCACTCCTCTCTTCATCATGAACGTTTTCTCGTCCACTTTTAAATAAACGTACCCATTCACGGACAACTCCTTCACTCATAACTCTTGGTCCATACACGGCACAAAGCTCACGATGAATAGCTGCTGCAGAATATCCTTTGGCTGTAAAAAACCTTATGACAGCACGCACTTCACGTTTGGCGGGGTTTTCTATTGCAGCACACATTTCAAACTGCCACTAAAACTAAACCAGCGCAGGTACGACGTTCACTCGACCACGGCTTGATGCGGACTGACCTGTTGAGTGCGTGAACGCACAGATGGCGTCGCTACTCCCCCCACAACCCGCACTGTGACCAATCGGAGGTTACTTTCTGAACCGCCCTCGTATTATTCAGTACAGTGTCACTGTTTACAACGTACCACTGCAGCGCACAGGAAGTCGAGACGAGCAATGCCGCATTTGTGACCTATGGAGTTTGCACATTACCTCACGGCGGCCTACAAAAAAACTCCTACGCTACAGCGCATACGCGTCGTGAGAGGATATCAATGCTCTGGAAACAAAAGAAAAATTCGGAGTAGGTATTACAATCCATGGAGAAGAAATAAAAACTTTCAGGTTCGCCGATGACATTGTAATTCTGTCAGAGACAGCAAAGGACTTGGAAGAGCAGTTGAACGGAATGAACAGTGTCTTGAAAGGAGGATATAAGATGAACATCAACAAAAGCAAAACGAGGATAATGGAATGTAGTCAAATTAAGTGGGGTGATGCTGAGGGAATTAGATTACAAAATGAGAAGCTTAAAGTAGTAAAGGAGTTTTGCTATATGGAGAGCAAAATAACTGATGATGGACGAAGTAGAGAGGATATAAAATGTAGACTGGCAATGGCAAGGAAAGCGTTTCTGAAGAAGAGAAATTTGTTATCATCGAGTATAGATTTAAGCGTCAGGAAGTCGTTTCTGAAAGTATTTGTATGGAGTGTAACCATGTATGGAAGTGAAACATGGATGATAAATATTTTGGACAAGAAGGGAATAGAAGCTTTCGAAATGTGGTGCTACAGAAGAATGCTGAAGATTAGATGGGTAGATCACATAACTAATGAGGAAGTATTGAATAGAATTGGGGAGAAGAGAAGTTTGTGGCACAACTTGGCAAGAAGAAGGGATCGGTTGGTAGGACATGTTCTGAGACATCAACGGATCACCAATTTAGTATTGGAAGGCACCGTGGAGGGTAAAAATCGCAGAGGGAGACCAAGAGATGAATACACTAAGCAGATTCAGAAGGATGTTGGTTGCAGTAGGTACGTGGAGATGAAAAAGCTTGCACAGGATAGAGTAGCATTGAGAGCTGCATCAAACCTGTCTCAGGACCTAAGACCACAACAACAACATACTTTTAAAACGTATACACATGTGTAAGAAGGATCCTGAACTTAGAAATACGAACATGAGATTTGTTGTGGAAAGTCACATTCACTACTAAGACTTCTGTGTTACGTTTTACCGAAAATACAAAAGAACTGCCGAATCTGGTACAAGAAATGATTAAAAAACACTAGATACTTTTTTTTCAAAACTTTAGACTGTAAAGTACGTGACATGACAACAATATTTTCAGAAGGTCGGCATTAAGCCTTTGATACTGCGGGGGTTGAGTCGTGAGTTCCAAGTTCGTACTTCTTGTTGGTGAGCTGCAAGAAACTTTCATTACAATTTCAAATGTTTAACACATTTACTCACTTGTAAAGTAATCAGACGTTACAAGCTGTTTTATACTCGGCCCCGAGTTCGAGTGTCGGTCCCGCAAACACTTTTAATCTGCCAGGAAGTACTATAACCTTTGTTTTAACTGCACCGGATGTTTTGAAACGAGGATTTAGGTTTACGATAGATCAAACTGAAGGTAGGCCTATAATGCTGAACTAAATTTGGAGCTATGTGTGTGGTACTATATCCTAAAAACCTTTCATTATACTTAAAGATTTCGTTGGTCGATCAGAATGTTGTAATTTATGTAAGGTACCATAACATGCTTTTTTTCTTCTTTTATGAGGCTTACAACATGACTCAAGAAAACTTTTAAGTTTATGTATTTATTTCTAGGTGGTAAAATTTGATTGTGTTTTTGAAATATCGACCACAAATGGAATGGTAGTTGACAGATATGTCGAAATTATAGGGCAGTCAATATATCGGTGCTAACTTGACAACCTACAATTTCTTTTCATTACTTCCTCTGCAATTTACAAAATGTATTGTACTATTTGGGATGTAATGTTCTTATACAAGCCCCTATGTCCACTGCCACAAATATCAGACGCTAAGAAACAGTCACGGTAATCGCCTTTGGACTTGAAAATCGGTCAAAGTATACCCGGTTTGCGGCACAATAAATACAAAAAATTACAGCAAGTCCACTGCAGTGTGGCGTCCTACAAGGACAAAGAAGCTCGGTTTACGAACCATTCCTTCGTCGTCGTCCTCGTCTTCCACGTCGCCGTCTCGGAAGGCGCCGCGCTCGTCGCGGTGGTGGGGGCGCGGCTGTGCGCCGCCATTGGCCGTTCCCCCTCCACCCGCTCCCCGCCAGCGGCACGCCAGCGCCGCCATGCGGCCGCTCTGCGCACGCGCGCTGCTTCCTCCTCTTGTTCTTCACTGCCGTTTATCGTTTCCTCGCCACTCACGTTCTCCCCTATCTGTCTGCCGCACGCACAATGCGTGCGCGTGCCGGCCGGACGCACGCACTTCGCTCCGCGCCGTCGCCGAGGCTGGCTCACGCGCACTTTGTCATCGTCAACGTTGACCGCAGCCGCGCCTGTCGCTTGTTTCCGCTGCGACAGCTCCTCGCCTCTGACTCTGCTCCCTGCCGATGTCGAGCAAATGCAGAAACGCCGCCCGCTGCTCTAACTTCCACCGATAGCCGCCAAGTCGCTCTGCGTTACGTCACACCTGTACCTGCCGATGGAAGCAATCCCAGCCTATTAGCAGAACACCCCTATGGAATGTGTATAATCGATGTTATTTTCTTCGCCTTAGCCTTAAGCGACTACAAGCCGATCATTTCATGATCGTGATTTTCTCTCTCTCTCTCTCTCTCTCTCTGTCTGTCTGGCACACACACACACACACACACACACACACACACACACACACACACGGCAGAGGGGGAATGCAGGAAGGGAGCGGTGAAGAGAAACAACTTGCGAACAAAGAACCGCACAATTTCCGAAGTTTGTTTGGTAAGTCTGGTAAATTTCCACGAAAGAATGAAACATTTTTCCTGCGTCGTGACGGTTGACTATTGCAAGAATCGTATAAAGAATTTGGACAGCGTACAGCCGACAGTTTACTGTTGACAACCGTCTAAGCAGGTCAGTTTGTGTGCCGACTGCGAATCCGAGAACACCAATTTTCGTGCTGTCATTCAACATTTTCATTTGAAGAGTTGGACTGGCGCACGGATCAAAACAGAACTGGATGAAGTCACGCGGGCTCTGAACCATCGCTGAAACCATTTACGTCTGCGTTAATGAATTCAAAAGCGGACGGACGAGCACCGAAGACTGAACACGCTCCGTCTGTTCAACTGTGGTGAACACAATCGTAACCACTGACAAAATCCGTGATGCGGTAATGCGAGACACCCGAATAAAAAATACAGGAGACTGCCGAGTCTGTAGGCACGTGAACTGAGCGAGTGCGTAATATCCTGATCGGACAATCCGCCATTTAGAAGCTGTGTGCGAGGTGGATGTCGCGATTTCCCACAGTCGACCTAAAGCGTGTACGGCACAACACTTCAACACAATGTCTGGAGTTGTTGTTGTTGTTGTTGTTGTTGTGGTCTTCAGTCCTGAGACTGGTTTGATGCAGCTCTCCATGCTACCCTATCCTGTGCAAGCTGCTTCATCTCCCAGTACCTACTGCAACCTACATCCTTCTGAATCTGCTTAGTGTATTCATCTCTTGGTCTCCCTCTACGATTTTTACCCTCCACGCTGCCCTCCAATGCTAAATTTGTGATCCCTCGATGTCTCAGAACATGTCCTACCAACCGGTCCCTTCTTCTCAAGTTGTGCCACAAACTCCTCTTCTCCCCAATTCTATTCAATACCTCCTCATTAGTTACGTGATCTACCAATCTAATCTTCAGCATTCTTCTGTAGCACCGCATTTCGAAAGCTTCTATTCTCTTCCCGTCCAAACTATTTATCGTCCACGTTTCACTTCCATACATGGCTACACTCCATACAAATACTTTCAGAAATGACTTCCTGACACTTAAATCTATACTCGAGGTTAACAAATTTCTCTTCTTCAGAAACGCTTTCCTTGGCATTCCCAGTCTACACTTTATATCCTCTCTACTTCGACCATCATCAGTTATTTTGCTCCCCAAATAGAAAACTCCTTTACTACTTTCTGTCTCATTGCCTAATGTAATTCCGTCAGCATCACCCCACTTAATTCGACTACATTCCATTATCCTCGTTTTGCTTTTGTTGATGTTCATCTTATATCCTCCCTTCAAGACACTGTCCATTCCGTTCAACTGCTCTTCCAACTCCTTTGCTGTCTCTGACAGAATTACAATGTTATCGGCGTAGATCAAAGTTTTTATTTTTTCCCCGTAGACTTTAATTCCTACTCCAAATTTTTCTTTGGTTCCCCTGACTGCCTGTTCAATGCACGGAGTGAATACCATCGGGGATAGGCTGGGACCCTGTCTGATTCGCCGCTCCATCGCCGCCTCCCTTTCGTGTCCCTCAACTAGTCCAACTGCCGTCTGGTTTCTGTACAAATTGTAAGTAGCCTTTCGCTCCCTGTATTTTACCCCTGCCACCTTCAGAATTTGAAAGAGAGTATTCCAATCGACATCGTCAAAAGGCTGCTCTAGGTCTCCAAATGGTATAAACGGAGGTTTGCCTTTCATTGACCCGTCTTGTAAGTCGTAGGGTCAGTACTGCGTCGCGTGTTCAAGCATTTCTCCGGAATGCAAACAGATGGCCCCTGGCGTCGGCTTGTACCAGTTTTCCCGTTGTTCCATTCGTGTTAGTGTTTTGCATCCAGTGAGCTGTTTATGAGCAGTACGGGAAAATCGTGTCCGGCCACAGGGTGTGTTATTTTATAAGAAAGAAAAGCACCGGGCAGTAGACGCCTCATGTTGAGGAGAGCCGAGCAGGTGAGGGAGTGCCGAACTGGGAAGTAAGGGAAGAGGCAGGCGGCACGGCGCACGCACAAGGCGGCGGTTCCTGGAAGCGCGTGCGTGCGTGCGTGCGTGCGTGTGGGGGCGTGCCGCCGCCTTTGTGCTGTCTGCCGCACGTTTCTATTTCTGGCCTTCCACGGCGCATCTCGCTGTCCAGCCGCCGGCAAGCGCGTGGCAGGGGGGTACTTACTACGTACTGTCACCACGCACTGTAACCGGAGGGGAACAACGGACAGAGTGACAGCTAAGTGACCTCGGGACAGCTAGTCTCTGCTACTACTTACGAGACACTACTACTTACATCAGGACGTCGTAGCCGCAGTTTCAGCAGTAATGTGCATACTAGAATGAAATTTTCGCTATACAGCGGAGTGTGCGCTGATATGAAACTTCCTGGCAGATTAAAACTGTGTGCCGGACCGAGACTCGAACTCAGGACCTTTGCCTTTCGCGGGCAAGTGCTGTACCGACTGAACTACCCGAGACCAAGTTTGGAAGGTAGGAGACGAGGTACTGGCGGAAGTAAAGCTGTGAGGACGGGGCGTGAGTCGTGCTCGGGTAGCTCAGGTGGTAGAGCACTTGCAGCCCGCAAAACCCAAAGGTCCCGAGTTCGAGTCTCGGTCCGGCACACGCTTTTAATCTGCCAGGAAGTTTCAATGTGCCTACTGTGCAGAACACCATTGTCAACATTTTGTTCGTCAGCATACCGTGGCAGGTCCACAACATAGATCAAACTCACTCCTCACAGACACTAAGCTCTACTTTGTACACTAGCGAGCCCGGCGAATTAGATGCAAATATACTTCTCAATCCTCCCTGTCGAACTTTCCTTCTCACCCCCCCCCCCCCCTATCTCTCTCTCTCTCTCTCTCTCTCTCTCTCTCTCTCTCTCTCTGACATTTAACCTTGTGCAATGTTGAAAATTCGTATTCCGTAGTACTATTGCGATCATAAACCGATAAGGCTCTTCGCATCAAAACCGACTACGAGGAAGTGCGGGTATTTCCAGTGCAAACAGAGACACGGGAGTAAAGGCGGTGAGAAGTCTAACGGAACGCGATTACTGTGCAAGCAGCCAGTGGAGACCAGGGGTCAATTATCTTCCAAACTCCGCGGGAGATATCCGCGAACAACGTGGGAACGTCTGTCGGCCTGTACGAACCCTTTCCCTGTTGTGGACGTGTACACACACACACACACACACACGTGCTACGGACGTCTCTACGGCTCGTGACCGACCCACCTCGCACTGGGCTTCGAGAACTCATCGTACAACGCAAGTATTTACTATTAAAAACAGTCTTCATCACGATTTATTTATCAAGGTGACCGGTTTCGACCACTACTGTCGTCATCTTCAGACCTACAAGTTGTATACAGAGCTTCAATTAGAGGGCTACATACATTACTGAAAATACAAAGCTATAAAACGATAAATTGCCATTGAGTAGCAGCCTCTTTCTGTTGGAGAATCACTACTGGAGAAACCAGTGCACGTCCTACTATATATATAATGGAGGCTCCGCCCACTTATGACGGCATGATGTCACTACTAACCAATGAGTCATAAGTCGAATTACAATTTAAAAGAACATTGTCAAGAATTCAAAATAAATACACTTAGCTTATTAAACAACTATTGTCAATTAAGAAGCGTTATAAATATTTAAATATGTAGGATAAATGAACTTCGGTTTGGCAGTACACGGGTTGCCCTCTGAAGGCCTGTTAGTGAACCATTTGGAAACACTGGTTGCCATGGTGAAGTTGGACGCAGTTCCACAGATGAGGCAGCAAGCTTCTCCTTTCCACTGAAGTTGCTGTAAAGTCGAGAGGCGAACTAGTGGTTGCCATGGTGACGACTAACGCCAGTGCAAAGATGTGGCAGCACGCTTCTTTCCAACGAAGTTGTCGCGGAAGTGGAACGGCGAAGACTGTCAACGTCAGACGGTCCCCTTTATAAATAAATCGTGATCATGACTGTTTTTAATAGTAAATAGTTGTTTGACATTGATCACTGTCTCTCCCATAATGCATCCAAGAGTAACACAACGTAAGTGCCTCGCTGCCTGCTGCCATTTGAATGTAACCTCGTCCAGATATCTCGAACCGTTTACGACACATACGAGGTCCTCATGAGCGCACCATTCGCGACGCGAAGGAACGTGCATGTGCGCCTCACGCATAAAACCCTGTAACTCGGTATCGCGGTGAGATACCGTTCTGCTTTCCACTTTAAACAGAATTTCCACATCTTGTCTACATTTCATTGGGGAAATGTCTGAGCTACAATGAACCGCTCGCAAAGTTCGTGCAATGCCTTTTTACGACTGCAAAATCATTAAAATTTAGCGTCACGTTTTAGTTATCTTCATGCAAAGCAGTAACTATGAGGTATAACGAGAAGAAATTCACTTCTTTATGGAGTTAAAGTATGAGATTAACGTTTCGGAAAATCTAATTCTTTCAAGCAATAGTTTTCGAAAAGTCGCGTGACAGGTATTACACGTCGGCCGGAACGCCACCTCTAACAAGGGAACCTCCCCATCGCACCCCCCTCACATTTAGTTATGAGTTGGCACAGCGGATAGGGCTTGAAAAACTGGACACAGATCAATCGAGAAAACAGGAAGAAGTTGTGTGGAACTATGAAAAAAATAAGCAAAATATACAAACTGAGTAGTCCCGTGTTTAGCGTGAACAGCTGCGGAACGAGGGGTGCTCGGTTCGTCTTCCCTCGAGTGAAAAGTTTACTTTATTTTCGCAAACTTATGATCTGTCCGTTCGTTTATTGACGTCTTTGAACACTGTAATAAGTTTAGTGTCTGTGTTTTGCGACCGCACCGCAAAACCGTGCGATTAGTAGACGAAAGGACGTGCCTCTCCAATGGGAACCGAAAACATTTGATCGCAAGGTCATAGGTCAACCGATTCCTCCACAGGAAAACACGTCTGATATATTATATACCACACTGGTGACGGCATGTGCGTCACATGACAGGAATATGTTGTCGACCCACCTAACTTGCACACCTGGCGAATGGGTAAAAAGATTCTCCTACCTTGCCCGATTTAGGTTTTCTTGTGGATGTGATAATCAGTCCCAAAAGCGATGAAAACATAAGTGTGTGTCACATAAACTGCAACAAATGAATGCAACAAAACAGTTTTCCCTGTGCTCTGTCAAAACATATGTTTTTAACGTTTTCAAATTTTTCCGTGTGTAGACCGTCAAATCCCGCAAATGTCCAAGCAAATGTGAACATGTCCTGGAATTTTGAAGAGCGAAGTTGATTATGTGTGAGTACCTCAACTTTGATAATTGTCTGAAAATAAAAAAGTAAACTTTTCACTCGAGGTAAGACTTGAACCGAGGGCCTCTCATTCCGCAGCTGCTCACGCTAACCACGGCACCACGGCGCTCCTGAGCCCACACCCCCCTTGATGTTGGCTATCTTGCGCATGGACTACTCGGTTTGTATATTTTGCTTATTTTTTTCATAGTTGCACACAACTTCTTCCTGTTTTCTCGATTGATCTGTGTTCAGTTTTTCGAGGCCTATCCACTGTGCTAACTTGTAACTAAATGTGAGAGAGGGGGGGGGGGGTGCGATGGGGAGGTTCCCTTGTGAGGAGGGGGCCAGCAACACAGCCGCGGAAGTAGGACGCAGTGCGAACGGTTCGTCTGCGGCAGCGAAAGAGTTTGTAGGCGTGGTGCGTGACGGGGTGAGGCAGTGGAGCCTGCACACATCGACTCCGACACTAGTCCACGAACCCACGCGAATTGTAAATGGTTGTGAAAACACACTTCACCTCTTAGCCACAAACAATCCAGAGCTAGTAGAGAGCATCGTGACTGATACAGGGATTAGTGATCGCAAGGTCTTTGTAGCTAGGCTCAATACCGTTTCTTCCAAATCCACCAGAAACAAAACGCAAAATAATTTTATTTAAAAAAGCGGATAAAGTGTCACTAGAAGCCTTCCTAAGAGACAGTCTCCATTCCTTCCCAACTGACTACGCAAATGTAGACGAGATGTGGCTCAAATTCAAAGATACAGTAGCAACAGCAATTGAGAGATTCATACCTCATAAATTGTTACGAGATGGAACTGATCCCCCATGGTACACAAAACAGGTCCGAACGCTGTTGCAGAGGCAACGGAAAAAGCATGCGAAGTTCAGAAGAACGCGAAATCCCGAAGATTGGCTAAAATTTACAGACGCGCGAAATTTGGCACGGACTTCAATGCGAGATGCCTTTAATAGGTTCCACAACGAAACATTGTCTCGAAATTTGGTAGAAAATCCGAAGAAATTCTGGTCGTATGTAAAGTACACAAGCGGCAAGACGCAGTCAATGCCTCCGCTGCGCAGTGCCGATGGTACTGTTACCGACGACTGGGCCGCTAGAGCGGAGTTATTGAACGCAGTTTCTCGAAATTCCTTCACCAGGGAACACGAATGGAATATTCCAGAATTTGAAACACGAACAGGTGCTAGCATGAGTTTCTTAGAAGTAGATACCTTAGGGGTTTCGAAGCAACTCAAATCGCTTGATGCGGGCAAGTCTTCAGGTCCAGATTGTATACCGATTAGGTTCCTTTCAGATTACGCTGATACAATAGCTCCCTACTCAGCAATCACATAGAACCGCTCGCTCACCGCTAGATCTGTACCTACAGACTGGAAAATTGCGCAGGTCGCACCAGTGTTTAAGAAGGGTAGTACGAGTAATGCACTGAACTACAGACCTGTATCATTTACGTCCGTCTGCAGTAGGGTTTTGGAGGATATACTGTATTCAAACATTATGAATCACCTCGAAGGGAACGATCTATTGATACGTAATCAGCACGGTTTCAGAAAACATCCTCCATGTGCAACGCAGCTAGCTCTTTATTCGCACGAAGTAATGGCCGCTATCGACAGGGGATCTCAAGTTGATTCCGTATTCCTAGATTTCCGGAAAGCTTTTGACACCGTTCCTCACAAGCGACTTCTAATCAACCTGCGGGCCTACGGGGTATCGTCTCAGTTGTGCGACTGGATTTGTGATTTCCTGTCAGGAAGGTCGCAGTTCGTAGTAGTAGACGGCAAATCGTCGAGTAAAACTGAAGTGATATCAGGTGTTCCCCAGGGAAGCGTCCTGGGACCTCTGCTGTTCCTGATCTATAGAAATGACCTGGGTGACAATCTGAGCAGTTCTCTTAGGTTGTTCGCAGATGCTGTAATCTACCGTCTAGTAAGGTCATCCGAAAACCAGTATCAGTTGCAAAGCGATTTAGAAAAGATTGCTGTACGGTGTGGCAGGCGGCAGTTGACGCTAAATAACGAAAAGTGTGACGTGATGCACACGAGTTCCAAAAGAAATGCGTTGGAATTCGATTACTCGATAAATAGTAAAATTCTCGAAGCTGTCAATTCAACTAAGTACCTGGGTGTTGAAATTACGAGCAACTTCAGTTGGAAAAATGGTTCAAATGGCTCTGAGCACTATGGGACTCAACTGCTGAGGTCATTAGTCCCCTAGAACTTAGAACTAGTTAAACCTAACTAACCTAAGGACATCACAAACATCCATGCCCGAGGCAGGATTCGAACCTGCGACCGTAGCGGTCTTGCGGTTCCAGACTGCAGCGCCTTTAACCGCACGGCCACTTCGGCCGGCTCAGTTGGAAAGACGACATAGATGATAATATGGGGAAGGCGAGCCAAAGGTTGCGTTTCATTGGCAGGACACTTGGAAGATGCAACATGTCCACTAAAGAGACAGCTTACACTACACTCGTTCGTCCTCTGTTAGAATATTGCTGCGCGGTGTGCGATCCTTACCAGGTGCGATTGACGGAGGACATCGAAAGGGTGCAAAAAAGGGCAGCTCGTTTTGTATTATCACGTAACAGGGGAGAGAATGTGGCAGATATGATACGCGAATTGGGATGGAAGTCATAACAGCAAAGACGTTTTTCGTCACAGCGAGATCTATTTACGAAATTTCAGTCACCGACTTTCTCTTGGGAATGCGAATAAATTTTATCCAGCCCAACCTACATAGGTAGGAATGATCATCAAAATAAAATAACAGAAATCAGAGCTCGAACAGAAAGGTTCAGGTGTTCGTTTTTTCCCGCGCGCTGTTCGGGAGTGGAATGGTAGAGAGAGATAGTATGATTGTGGTTCGACGAACCCTCTGCCAAGCACTTAAATGTGAATTGCAGAGTAATCATGTAGATGTAGATATAGATGAGGCGCCTGCAGCAGTCCAGCGACGCGTTGTTACCAGGAAGCGCGAGCCAAATACGTCACGGAAGAGGAAGTACCCCCTGCCACCCACCACACACTCACTTCCCGCTACCGCCCACTGTCGTCAGTTCCCGATCCTCTACAGGGAGCGGTCGTTTCAGAGGACGCGTCGACGAATCGTCCGTTTGGTAACGGAGGAAAGTGTGCGGAGACCTGGAACGAGTACAGCCGGCCGAGAGTCCCGCACAGGATGCAGTAGCGTCGAGAGGTGGATCAACCCGTCTCTGGACTGACGAACACAACCACGACACAGAGTAATACGACCGCCGCGTTTTACGGCTCAACAAAAACAAATAAAGGAAAGCTTTTCTCCCGTAGTCGTTGTTTCACCGTTCCCGGAAACGCTCGCATTTAACATTTATATGCCTGCACATGCGTGGTGACGACATCCATCACCGCGCCCAAAGTCAGCAGACACTTTGCAAGTAGGCGATTCCGCGCTTGCCTGCACGGCACTTTTTTTTCCGCAGGTTTCACCAGAGCTCCTTTAGCTACCTGCGACACGATTTTGATAGTGATCGGGTCTACGTACGAATGTTGTTGTCGGGTTCTCCATTCCGACGCGGTTCTCCGTTCTACTCTATCCTGCGTGGGCCTCTAGCTACTGCGACCGACAGCCCTCTGGACCTGCTTACTGTATTCATCTCTCGGTCTCGCTCTACCAGTTCTACCTCGCACGCTTGCAACGGACGGGGGTTTATTGTAAAGTCATCGATATATTGAAAAATATCTATCGGTAGTCTCAGAAGACCTCGAGTTGCTATCATGACTGAAGTTGGCTCTGTTTAAACGCACGGTTACGCCCCCAGTATAATTTGCATCGAAGTTATCATTGCACTCTAACTATTAAACAAAAATATGGTGATTGCTAGCTACGAAATCAATAATGCGGTGATCAGCATATGATACCAAATTATGATTTATTCGGAACAGGATGAGCAATATTTCTAGCCTAACGTGACAATCCAATACACTCGATAACCTAACTAGCCTACCATTGGCACAATGCATCCCCATTTCCTAACTACTTAAAGTCAACACTGAACCCGCAAGTGGCTCTATTGAAGTTCTGCGTGAACGGACACACACTCAGAGAGCGCCAGTCAAAGAGCTAGCGGAATACCAACTCATTTAGAATTGCAGTGCCCTACTCTGGCTGACGACTGCTAGTATCACCGTAATTCTCCGCGATGATTACGACGGTCGGCCCAGCCGACGTCGTGACGCCGTCTCTGCCGTGAGCGAGCTCGGCTTCAACCTGCAACGTGGACGTGGTTTGCGTCCGCAAACTCCTGTACGCAAGTGTTCAATTGCGCAGTCCGTCACTAGTCAATACCCGAGCTACTTGCACAAATGTAATCCTCGCACAAACGAAAAAATGGCTGACATCTAAATAAGTGTCCAAGGAATAGAAAAGCTACTGGAATCACTCGACAGAGGAAAGTCCACTGCACCTGACGGGATACCAATTCGATTCTACACAGAGTACGCGAAAGAACTTGCCCCCCTTCTAACAGCCGTGTACTCCAAGTCTCTACAGGAATGGAAGGTTCCGAATGATTGGAAAACAGCACAGATAGTCCCAGTCTTCAAGAAGGGTCGTATTTTGCTCGCGTATCATGTCATTTATGGAAACCCACAATCTACTCTGTAGGAATCAACACGGATTCCGGAAACAGCGATCGTGTGAGACCCAACTCGCTTTATTTGTTCGTGAGACCCAGAAATTGTTCGATACAGGCTCCCAGGTAGATGCCATTTTCCTTGACTTCCGGAAGGCGTTCGATACAGTTCCGCACTGTCGCCTGATAAACAAAGTAAGAGCCTACGGAAAATCAGACCAGGTGTCTGGCTGGATTGAAGAGTTTTTAGCAAACAGAACACAGCATGTTGTTCTCAATGGAGAGACGTCTACAGACGTTAAAGTAACCTCTGGCGTGCCACAGGGGAGTGTTATGGGACCACTGCTTTTCACAATATATGTTGTTGTTGTTGTGGTCTTCAGTCCTGAGACTGGTTTGATGCAGCTCTCCATGCTACTCTATCCTGTGCAAGCTTTTTCATCTCCCAGTACCTACTGCAACCTACATCCTTCTGAATCTGCTTAGTGTATTCATCTCTTGGTCTCCCTCTACGATTTTTACCCTCCACGCTCCCCTCCAATACTAAATTGGTGATCCCTTGATGCCTCAGAACATGTCCTACCAACCGATCCCTTCTTCTGGTCAAGTTGTGCCACAAACTTCTTTTCTCCCCAATCCTATTCAATACCTCCTCATTAGTTATGTGATCTACCCATCTAATCTTCAGCATTCTTCTGTAGCACCACATTTCGAAAGCTTCTATTCTCTTCTTGTCCAAACTATTTATCGTCCATGTTTCACTTCCATACATGGCTACACTCCATACGAATACTTTCAGAAATGACTTCCTGACACTTAAATCAATACTGGATGTTAACAAATTTCTCTTCTTCAGAAACGCTTTCCTTGCCATTGCCAGCCTACATTTTATATCCTCTCTACTTCGACCATCATCAGTTATTTTGCTCCCCAAATAGCAGAACTCCTTTACTACTTTAAGTGCCTCATTTCCTAATCTAATTCCCTCAGTATCACCTGACTTAATTAGACTACATTCCATTATCCTTGTTTTGCTTTTGTTGATGTTCATCTTATATCCTCCTTTCAAGACACTGTCCATTCCATTCAACTGCTCTTCCAAGTCCTTTGCTGTCTCTGACAGAATTACAATGTCATCGGCGAACCTCAAAGTTTTTATTTCTACTCCATGAATTTTAATACCTACTCCGAATTTTTCTTTTGTTTCCTTTACTGCTTGTTCAATATATAGATTGAACAACATCGGGGAGAGGCTACAACCCTGTCTTACTCCCTTCCCAACCACTGCTTCCCTTTCATGTCCCTCGACTCTTATAACTGCCATCTGGTTTCTGTACAAATTGTAAATAGCCTTTCGCTCCCTGTATTTTACCCCTGCCATCTTTAGAATTTGAAAGAGAGTATTCCAGTCAACATTGTCAAAAGCTTTCTCTAAGTCTACAAATGCTAGAAACGTAGGTTTGCCTTTCCTTAATCTTTCTTCTAAGATAAGTCGTAAGGTCAGTATTGCCTCACGTGTTCCCGTGTTTCTACGGAATCCAAACTGATCTTCCCCGAGGTTGGCTTCTACTAGTTTTTCCATTCGTCTGTAAAGAATTCGTGTTAGTATTTTGCAGCTGTGACTTATTAAGCTGATAGTTCGGTAATTTTCACATCTGTCAACACCTGCTTTCTTTGGGATTGGAATTATTATATTCTTCTTGAAGTCTGTGGGTATTTCGCCTGTTTCATACATCTTGCTCACCAGATGGTAGAGTTTTGTCAGGACTGGCTCTCCCACGGCCGTCAGTAGTTCCAATGGAATATTGTCTACTCCGGGGGCCTTGTTTCGACTCAGGTCTTTCAGTGCTCTGTCAAACTCTTCACGCAGTATCATATCTCCCATTTCATCTTCATCTACATCCTCTTCCATTTCCATAATATTGTCCTCAAGTACATCGCCCTTGTATAGACCCTCTATATACTCCTTCCACCTTTCTGCTTTCCCTTCTTTGCTTAGAACTGGATTTCCATCTGAGCTCTTGATATTCATACAAGTTGTTCTCTTATCTCCAAAGGTCTCTTTAATTTTCCTGTAGGCAGTATCTATCTTACCCCTAGTGAGATAGGCCTCTACATCCTTACATTTGTCCTCTAGCCATCCCTGCTTAGCCATTTTGCACTTCCTGTCGATCTCATTTTTGAGACATTTGTATTCCTTTTTGCCTGTTTCACTTACTGCATTTTTATATTTTCTCCTTTCATCAATTAAATTCAATATTTCTTCTGTTACCCAAGGATTTCTACTAGCCCTCGTCTTTTTACCTACTTGATCCACTGCTGCCTTCACTACTTCATCCCTCAAAGTTACCCATTCTTCTTCTACTGTATTTATTTCCCCCATTCCTGTCAATTGCTCCCTTATGCTCTGCCTGAATCTCTGTACAACCTCTGGTTCTTTTAGTTTATCCAGGTCCCATCTCCTTAAATTCCCACCTTTTTGCAGTTTCTTCAGTTTTAATCTACAGGTCATAACCAATAGATTGTGGTCAGAGTCCACATCTGCCCCTGGAAATGTCTTACAATTTAAAACCTGGTTCCTAAATCTCTGTCTTACCATTATATAATCTATCTGATACCTTTTAGTATCTCCAGGGTTCTTCCATGTATACAACCTTCTTTCATGATTCTTAAACCAAGTGTTAGTTATGATTATGTTGTGCTCTGTGCAAAATTCTACCAGGCGGCTTCCTCTTTCATTTCTGTCCCCCAATCCATATTCACCTACTATGTTTCCTTCTCTCCCTTTTCCTACACTCGAATTCCAGTCACCCATGACTATTAAATTTTCGTCTCCCTTCACAATCTGAATAATTTCTTTTATTTCATCATACATTTCTTCAATTTCTTCGTCATCTGCAGAGCTAGTTGGCATATAAACTTGTACTACTGTAGTAGGTGTGGGCTTCGTATCTATCTTGGCCACAATAATGCGTTCACTATGCTGTTTGTAGTAGCTTACCCGCATTCCTATTTTCCTATTCATTATTATATATATATATATATATATATATATATATATATATATATATATATATAAATGACCTAGTAGATAGTGTCGGAAGTTCCATGCGGCTTTTCACGGGTGATGCTGTAGTATACAGAGAAGTTGCAGCATTAGAAAATTGTAGCGAAATGCAGGAAGATCTGCAGCGGATAGGGACTCGGTGCAGGGAGTGGCAACTGTCCCTTAACATAGGCAAATGTAATGTATTGCGAATACATAGAAAGAAGGATCCTTTATTGTACGGTTATATGATAGCGGAACAAACACTGGTAGCAGTTACTTGTGTAAAATACTTGGGAGTATGCGTGCGGAACGATTTGAAGTGGAATGGTCATATAAAGTTTATTGTTGGTAAGGCGGGTACCAGGTTGAGATTCATTGGGAGAGTCCTTAGAAAATGTAGTCAATCAACAAAGGAGGTGGCTTACAAAACACTCGTTCGACCTGTACTCGAGTATTGCTCATCAGTGTGGGATCCGTACCAGATCGGGTTGACGGAGGAGATAGAGAAGATCCAAAGAAGAGCGGCGCGTTTCGTCACAGGGTTATTTGGTAACCGTGATAGCGTTACGGAGATGTTTAGCAAACTCGAGTGGCAGACTCTGCAAGAGAGGCGCTCTGCATCGCGGTGTAGCTCGCTGTCCAGGTTTCGAGAGGGTGTGTTTCTGGAGGAGGTGTCGAATATATGGCTTCCCCCTATTTATACCTCCCGAGGAGATCACGAATGTAAAATTAGAGAGATTAGAGCGCGCACGGAGGCTTTCAGACAGTCGTTCTTCCCGCGAACCATACGCGACTGGAACAGGAAAGGGAGGTAATGACAGTGGCACGTAAAGTGCCCTCCGCCACACACCGTTGGGTGGCTTGCGGAGTATAAATGTAGATGTAGATATGCCAAGAGCAGTTGGTCGACTCAAGTGCGCGGCAGCAAAGGTGCACTTCAGATTACATACGAACACCACAAGTTAGTACAAATGTGTTTCTCTCCTCAGAGGAATCGATAATGCTACGCGCGTGGACTCGTATGCTCTGCACTATCCAGAACTGGAGAGTAGCCACCGGACTCAATGCCGGTAACTTCTCTCCGAGCAGGGCAGCCAGACACCGCCACTCCACAGTCGACCCCAGAGCCCTCCTTCAGAGTTTTTGCATACCTGGCCGTTCCTCGCCGCACGGATCCGCGCGCGTTGGTAGCCAATCACGACACAGACTTCCGTGTATCCGTGCGCGTTTGTAGCCAACCGCGACACAGAATTCTCCCGCGGTTACTGTTGCCGCCAAACTTTTGACACGTATCTCTACGCGCTCTGCGCCAATCCCGTGACAGTCTTCCGCAAATTTTCCACTGTGGCGCGAAATCGTCTCTCTCTCTCTTTTTCGCATATAGCTGCTTCTCGCTTCTTGTGACGGCCCAGCCTCTCCCAACGTCTTCGGTGGTCTGCAGTGCCAGCCGACGAAGGGACCCGGCCGCGGCCATCCCGTTAGTCTGACACGACATAAACACCTTCCTTAGGGCTTCCGGCCGTGTTCCAGCCTCTGACCCCATCTCGTTAGTCTGACATGACACACACCACTTCCTTTTCTGTGTCCATTCTCTCCCACCGGTGGGCCTATTATCAATTATTATTTGGTGTATTAGTACTGATTTAGCACCATGTAAGCTGCAAAATCTGCTTAGTTACACGCTTTCTTCCAGTGCTGAACTGGCGATGCCTCGATGCCTCAGAATGTCTCCGCCAGCCGATCTCTTCTCTCAGCCAACTTGTGCCGTAAGCTTCCCTATCTTGTAGGCTCCATCCGTCTAGCCGGCAGGGGAGGCCGAGCGGTTCTAGGCACTTCAGTCCGGATGTGTGTGATGCCCTTAGGTTAGTTAGGTTTAAGTAGTTCCAAGTTCTAGAGGACTGATCACCTCAGAAGTTAAGTGCCATAGTGGTCGGAGTCATTTTGAACCGATCCGTCGAGACCAGGTTTCCCAGACTCTGCCGACAGGTGGCGTGTTTGCCACGTTTTGGCGACCCTGTTTACACGGCCGAGCCACACTAACGTGTCGGACGCCAGCGTGCAGTGAGCCCTGGCAGACGCCGTGTGGCAGCACTGGCAGTGGAGGGCATTCGGGCAACACCGACTCCAAGGAAGGCCTCGGCGCTTGTTGGTGACGTCACGTAGGCTGTGCACGGCGAACGCCAGCTCTGTTGCAGGCAGAAACGCCAGCGCCTGCTTACCACTACAAATCTCTTATTTTTGGACAAAATGTTTGGTATTGTTTCCGATTCTGCAGTTTTATTTAGATGAAAGATTTCCTGACTATCGTAAAGCTACAAATGAAGATCGTAGTTCTGTATTACTGAATCCTGTCGAAATAAACGTAGATCAGTATGAGAAGATGCTTTGCGCCATTGCAAGCTTCGGAAATTTTACATTCAAGTAACTATATTTACTTGATCCATTTTGTTATCGAAACTTACCCCAACCCCCTTACAACTAACTCGTTTCTTTTATTTATTTATTTATTTTCGTCTGATATCGTCACTGGAAATGTGAACTAATTTACATGTGTAAATGTTCAACTGTTGCCAGTCATTAGATTGCAGTCGTTTTCAACGAAAGGAATTCTAAACAGGAAACAAAATAGCTTCATACATCGAAAATACTGCTGAGCTTAAACTTTTTTAAACATGCACATTAGAAAAGATAAATATTCCCCTCTTGCAACTGAAAGGAGAAACTTCGTAAGATGAAAAAATTTTATTTGATAAAACAAGTATCTCTCTTTTGCCTCCTTCTTCTGTCCCCTACCCCCTCCCCGAACGTGTACACTCGCAAGATATTTCATTAACATTCAGTGCTCCTCACCCCATAGCCAACCAAGATGCATAAAGAAGAGCACCAATATGTTCACAGTTTCTTGTAAAAGCAACCCAGTACGAACGTAACTACGTCAGATTTACAAATAAGGTAAAGAAGCACGAATTCTGTTGCTGCTGGGCCGTGAAGTTGTTTTTGTATGTCAACCCTTAAAACAGGTGGAAAATTTAAGTTCAGGAGTACACTACCTGTTAAGAAGTGTAACGAATTGCACAATTAATTGATTGCAGAAATCTCTGAGAACAATGTGTGTCGGTCAACTACCGCCAATAGTTCGTTCGCCGTGCCTAGCGCCGAGGCCTTCTTGGAGTCACGGCGTGTCGGGGTCACAGTGCGGTCCTTAACCCACTAAGTACCAGTGTCCTATTTGAGGACAGAGCACATATTCATTTATAAATACACAATAAATTATCAATTTGCAACTATTACTGTTCTACGTCATTTCTTCATGCTTTTTATAACGAATGTATGCTCACAGGAAATTAAAAGCAATAAATCCTCCCCTTAATTGATTATTGAATACTAAGGCACTCTTTTCGTTATTACAGGTATTTACTTTATCGACAATTTAGTAATATTTGAAATATGTGGCAAAGACCTTTTTGTGATTATTTACAGTCAACAAAGTGTCTTTTAAACTACTTGCATTGTTAGCTCAATTGGAGTTATATTCATCGTTTTCCATTGTTGTAACATTTGGTGTACTCGAAATGGGACACTGGGACTTGGTGTTATCATTTCAGTTATTTGTATTGCTGCACGTTCCAACATGAAACTCTGCTACTGCTGATGTATTTTCTTCTTAGAACGTGGTAATTTTACCAGATTTTGTTGCTGAGGTAAGTAACGACCCCTCTTTTATATATAAATTATACGATATGAAGTTACTTTTGAAATTTACAGTGTATTGTGTAAGTGTATTTATGACTATGTGACCCATTAGTAAATAGTACAGTTCCAGATGGACAGTTTATCCGAGGCAAGCCTATTAGATTTGACTATAAGTTGTGGTCTCTTTGTGGAGCAAGTGGCTGCTGTTTCAAATTTGATTTATACTGTGTAAAGGATCCAGAAGATACTGCAAGGGATGACCTACTATTGGGATCAAGAGTAGTCCTAAACATGTTGGATTGCATTGAAAAACCCGAGAATCATTGTGTGTTCTTTGACAGTTTCTTCACTAGTAGAGATCTTCTGATTCATCTGAGAAATTTGAATTTTTGAGCAACTGGGACTCTCAGAGAGAATCGAGTCGCTGACTGTCCACTACGAACTGAGAAAGACAGTTCGAGGAAACCGTGACTACCAGTTCGACAGGAATGGTGAAGTCTTATTTGTTCGACGGCACGACAACAGATGCGTTACAATTGGCACAAATTTTGACCAAGTTGAACCTTTGGGAGCAGCTACGCGGTACAGTAGACAAGCAAGTAAGAAGAGACAAGTGCAACAGCCTGTCGTTTTGAAGGTGTATAACGCGTACATGGAAGGTGTTGACCACCATGACTGGTTAGTTGGAAAATATGCGACGGTAATCAGAGGGAAAAAAATGGTGCTGGGTCCTATTTACACGTATGCTGGAAATGGCCCTCGTAAATGCCTGGCTCCTCTACAGACTAGTACGTGCGAAAAATGCACTGGGTTTACGACGTGCTGTTACAGTTACATACTTGAAATTGGACTCTGGAAGACCGAATATTGGACGTCCAATGGAATACCCATCAAGTCAGTTGAGAGTGATACAAGACATCAGGTTTGATGGAATTGGTCATATGGTTGAAAAAAGAAGCACGCAAAGAAGATGTGTAAGAGCTAAATGCAACGGGAAACCAGAAAGATATTTTGTTAAATGACGTGGAACACTATGGTGAAGTGTTTTTCACAAGAAATAAATAGTTGAGACTAGAATACAGTTTAGTATACTATACGGTACTGTTAGATCCCAGTGTCCTATTTTGAGGACGGCCATGTATAAATATTCTTTGGCTATTTTTGTACTTATTGTGGTCCATACACTATCTACATTATAATCAAGGAATAAAAAATTCAATTTAAAAAAAAATTAATTTCGGACTTAATGGGCTAACGTAACGCGGAAACACGACGAGTTATCTCGCCTCCGAAACACCTACATCCACGTGATCACTCTGGTGTTCGCAATAACGTGCCCGGCAAAGGGTTCAATGAACGAACCACCACGATCGTAGGTGTTCGGCCAGAGGGTGGAAGCATTTCGGTAACAGCCCGACTTTATAAACGACTCCCGTGCCGCTCTGGTCGAAGTAGAACCTGCGTGGCAAGGCGGCGGTGTCCACAAGCTGCGCCGAGGCAACAGGTGTAGCCCGGGCCACGGACGACGTCCAGCTGACCGCCCACAAACAGTGTCTCCTGAGCGAGCGTTACTCCGTGTGGACCTCGAGCAGCCGACGCGGGGGTCGCTCACTGCCGCTCGACGGCGACCAAGGCCGCACTCGGCACGCCACTAGGGCAATCTGCTGGCGGGTGAATCACGCGCTCTGCTCTGCGTCCTAAAGTACATACCCTGCTACAGTTACGGTCTCGAGAAATATTTCCGTGGTATTCTCTGGCTGATGTCGACATTCTACGCGCCACAGTGCGTCAATGTACGACGTTTGTCCGGAAAATACGTATAAAAGTCGAATAATGTCTTTATGTTACAGGTCGCAGTCACCGCCAGGTGGGAGTACTGCTGTAATCAATCCCACCGACGCTCAGTCCGAGTCGGAGCAGTCTGCGTGTGCGGCGGCTTGTCGACAGTCACCCTTTGTCACCTGCCGTCGCCACGGAGCTCTCTCTCTGACCGAGGAACAGCGCGTCAACATAGAGTTTCTCGCAAAGCTGCGCAAGAATGGCCGTGAGATTTTTGACTGTTTGAAACAGGTTTACGGAGACAATTCTCTGAAGGATCCGACCGCGAACGAGTGGTTAAAAAGGTTCCGGGACGGCCGAGAAGAAGTGAACGGTGACGCCCGTCGACATCGAGTTCCGATGCAAATGTCGAACGAGTTCGGGCTCGTGTTCTTAAAGACCGTAGATTGACAGTCAGAACGATTGCTGACGAGCTGTCAAGCACCAAATCAATCGTTCACGAAATCCTGACACAAAAACTCGAAATGAAGAAATTGTGTGCGAAAATTGTACCGAAGCTCTCGGCGCCAGAACAGAAAGCGAAGAGGGTCGAGTGCTGTGAGGATTGGTCGGAAGCAGAGCGACGAGGGGACTTTCTCGACCGAGTCATCACCGGAGACGAGTCCTGTGGAGTTCAAATCTCAAAGCGAGGAATGGAAACTAGCAGGAGAACCGAGAACAAAGAAGGTCCAATGTGAAGACAATGTCGATTGTTTTCTTTGATTCTAGGGGCATTGTTCACAAGGAATTTTTCCCTCCCGGCCAGAGAGTGGACGGAAATTTTTGTGTCCAAGTTCTGACACGTCTCACAGCTCGTGCGGTCCGAGTTCGACCGGAGTTGGCAAAAGGGGGCAGGTGGATCCTTCATCACGACAATGCGCCCGCTCATACGTCGCTCGTTGTGCGCGAGTGTTTGGCCCCAAGCTCAACCACCGAGACAGACCACCCGCCTTATTCACCCAATTTAGCCCCGTGTGACTTCCTCGTGTTCCTGAAATGCAAAATGGCGCTTCGGCGGCGGCACTTGGCAGATGTGGAAGCCACCGACGCGGAAACGACACGGCAACTGAACGCCATCACAACTGAAGACTTTCAGCAATTTTATCGACAGTCGAAGCGACGTTGGCAGAAGTGTATCGTGTCTCAGGGCGAGTACTTTGAAGGAGACCGTATTGCAATACCCGAATAATTGTAAAATAGTTATTATTCAACTTTTATACGTATTTTCGGGACAAACCTCGTAAGTATGCGTCTGTCCCTGGGGACTGTAGCCACCGACTCACGCAGTTTGTTTTACAGCAACACGATGGCAGCTACCAGCAGGACAACGCAACGCCTCCCACACACCTCGCAGTATGCGTGCGTGGTTCGAACAGCACGAGGATCTAGCGAACTCCCCTGGTCGCCAAACTCCCCAGACTTCCACCCAATGTAGGACCCGACCGGCCTGTTTGCATCACGGACCCTCAGCTGACAAACCTGGCGCGGCTGACCTCCTTCCGGAACCCCCCCTCACCTCTTCCTGCAGTTCTCGCACGCTGCTAGCACTCCTGTGTCATCGTTTACGACTTAAAACTCAAGTAATCGGTCAATAAAACTAGCTTTTCCTAATTTGTTTTTAAAAAAAAGTTTAACCTTCCACACAAACAAGGTATTCCAGCAACGTACTAGGGCTCTCAAAGCGTTACGTCGGAGCAAAACTTTGGGAACACTTGCTCTGCAAGTGTGAGAATGATTCCTGCCTCTTTACATGGTGCCTGTCTCGGTCGGACGTGGGTACTCTACATCTACATCTACATCTACATCTACATCCATACTCCGCAATCCACCATACGGTGCGTGTCGGAGGGTGCCTCGAGCCACAACTAGCATCTTCTCTCCCTGTTCCACTCCCAAACAGACCGAGGGAAAAATGACTGCCTATATGCCTCTGTACGAGCCCTAATCTCTCTTATCTTTGTGGTCTCTCCGCGAAATATAAGTCGGCGGCAGTAAAATTGTACTGCCGTCAGCCTCAAATGCTGGTTCTCTAAATTTCCTCAGTAGCGATTCACGGAAAGAACGCCTCCTTTCCTCTAGAGACTCCCACCCGAGTTCCTGAAGCATTTCCGTAACACTCGCGTGATGATCGAACCTACCAGTAACAAATCTAGCAGCCCGCCTCTGAATTGCTTCTACGTCCCTTCCTCAATCCGACCTGATAGGGATCCCAAATGCTCGAGCAGTACTCGAGAATAGGTCGTATTAGTGTTTTATAAGCGGTCTCCTTTACAGATGAACCACATCTTCCCAAAATTCTACCAATGAACCGAAGACGACTATCCGCCTTCCCCACAACTGCCATTACATGCTGGCCCCACTTCATATCGCTCTGCAATGTTACGCCCAAATACTTAATCGACGTGACTGTGTCAAGCACTATACTACTAATGGAGCATTCAAACATTATGGGATTCTTTTTCCTATTCGTCTGCATTAATTTACATTTATCTATATTTAGAGTTAGCTGCCATTCTTTGCACCAATCACAAATCCTGTCCAAATCATCTCGTATCCTCCTACAGTCACTCAACGACGACACCTTCCCGTACACCACAGCATCATCAGCAAACAGCCGGACATTGCTATCCACCCTATCCGAAAGATCATTTATGTAGATAGAAAACAACAGCGGACCTACCACACTTCCCTGGGGCACTCCAGATGATACCCTCACCTCCGATGAACACTCACCGTGGAGGACAACGTACTGGGTTCTACTACTTGTATTACTCAGGTAGTCGGATGTGGGGAACCGCCTAAAATCCACACCCACGCTCGTCGTCAATGCCCCGGCGCGCCTCCCCGGATCCCGCAAGCGGTGTTGTAACGAGCGCGGCCAACCGAGCGGGACGTCCGAGTCCCGCCACACGTTGCCACAGTGAGGGACTGTGGTCAGAGGCGGCCGCCTGCAGTTCGGCTCTCTCACCCAGCGACTGCGCAGCTGGTACGACGCTCTCTGTGTGTGTCGGCGGTTATCGCGGGGTCAACACGCCCAGATAGCGCAGGAATTTCCTCCTCGCCTCACAGCTGAACACGAGTGGCGGCAAAAGCTGCGCCACCCTGGTCTGCGGGACACCTTCCCGTGTGTGGCGCAGCGTACTTCTCGCACCGCTAGCACTTCCTCCCGTCAACGATCGTTCTCGGTCAGCCCGTTTATCGGTTTCAATTTTCTCGAATTTTGTCACCGGTGTCATTCCGCGAGGTATATCTCGGACGAAGTAATACAGGGTTATTACAAATGATTGAAGCGATTTCACAGCTCTACAATAACTTTATTATTTGAGATATTTTCACAATACTTTGCACACACATACAAAAACTCAAAAAGTTTTTTTAGGCATTCACAAATGTTCGATATGTGCCCCTTTAGTGATTCGGCAGACATCAAGCCGATAATCAAGTTCCTCCCACACTCGGCGCAGCACGTCCCCATCAATGAGTTCGAAAGCATTGTTGATGCGAGCTCGCAGTTCTGGCACGTTTCTTGGTAGAGGAGGTTTAAACACTGAAGCTTTCACATCACTATGCGTGAAACTTGCCCGCACGCGTTCAACCGTTTCTTCGCTCACTGCAGGCCGACCCGTTGATTTCCCCTTACAGAGACATCCAGAAGCTTTAAACTGCGCATACCATCGGCGAATGGAGTTGGCAGTTGGTGGATCTCTGCTGAACTTCGTCCTGAAGTGTCGTTGCACTGTTATGACTGACTGATGTGAGTGCATTTCAAGCACGACGTACGCTTTCTCGGCTCCTGTCGCCATTTTGTCTCACTGCGCTCTCGAGCGCTCTGGCGGCAGAAACCTGAAGTGCGGCTTCAGCCGAACAAAACTTTATCAGTTTTTCTACGTATCTGTAGTGTGTCGTGACCATATGTCAATGAATGGAGCTACAGTGAATTTATGAAATCGCTTCGATCATTTGTAATAGCCCTGTAGGTCGTCCGACTCTTCCCCAATTCCAATATTAAAACCTCCCCGCCGCGCGGGATTAGCCGAGCGGTCTGGGCGCTGCAGTCACGGACTGTGCGGCTGGTCCCGGCGGAGGTTCGAGTCCTCCCTCGGCCATGGGTGTGTGTGTTTGTCCTTAGGATAATTTAGGTTAAGTAGTGTGTAAGCTTAGGGACTGATGACCTTAGTAGTTAAGTCCCATAAGATTTCACACACATTAGAAATTTTTTAAGAACCTCCCCGTGACGCACACCGTCCCGTGGCGGAAGGCACCACAATGGTGCACAGTACGCCAGAATCGTCCGAACGAGCACCATGTCATTCTCAATGGACAGAAGTCTTCCGAAGTAAGAGTGATTTCAGGTGTGCCGCAGGGGAGTGTCGTAGGACCGTTGCTATTCACAATATACATAAATGACCTTGTGGATGACATCTGAAGTTCACTGAGGCTTTTTGCGGCTGATGCTGTGCTATATCGAGAGGTTGTAACAATGGAAAATTGTACTGAAATGCAAGAGGATCTGCAGCGAATTGACGCATGGCGCACGGAATGGCAATTGAATCTCAATGTAGACAAGTGTAATGTGCTGCGAATACATAGAAAGAAAGATCCCTTATCATTTAGCTACAAAATAGCAGGTCAGCAACTGGAAGCAGTTAATTCCATAAATTATCTGGGAGTACGCATTAGGAGTGATTTAAAATGGAATGACCATATAAAAAAATCGTCGGTAAAGCAGATGCCAGACAGATTCATTGGAAGACTGCTAAGGAAATGCAATCCGAAAACAAAGGAAGTAGGTTACAGTACGCTTGTTCGCCCACTGCTCGAATACTGCTCAGCGGTGTGGGATCCGTACCAGATAGGGTCGATAGAAGAGATGGAGAAGATCCAACGGAGAGCAGCGCGCTTCGTTACAGGATCGTTTAGTAATCGCGAAAGCGTTACGGAGATGACAGATAAACTGCAGTGGAAGACTCTGCAGGAGAGACGCTCAGTAGCTCCGTACGGGCTTTTCTCGGAGTTTCGAGAACATACCTTCACCGAGGAGTCAAGCAGTGTATCTCGCGAAGAGACCGTGAGGATAAAATCAGAGAGATTAGAGCCCACACAGAGCCATACCGACAATCTTTCTTTCCACGAGCAATACGAGACTGGAATAGAAGGGAGAACCGGTAGAGGTACTCAAGGTACCCTCCGCCACACACCGTCCGGTGGATTGCGGAGTATGGATGTAGATGTAAATGTAAGCCACTTCCTTTGTGGGTCAGTTACACGTCCTCAACATTCCTCAGGCGTGGCAGTCCTTTCCCCACTAATTGTTCTACAAGGTCTCTCTGCGTAGTTACTGGTAGCTACTTGACGGTAGATACTGTTTCCGGCAATTCGTCGTCAGTAGTAGCGGACTCATTTCCCTACGTGTGTGCGCAACACGTTACATTTATTTGCGCTCACAGCCTGCACAACCCACCGGCCGCAAATCGATCCACCGGCTTCTGGCGTCGCTACATTCCTGTAGACAACCTGCTCATCTGCGAACAGACTTCAAGAGCTTGCTTTCTGCTACTTGCGTAACTGCTGAGCACTCGCACAATACCAAAATGACCATCCACACTGCAGCAGAGTGTGCCCTGGCTTAAACCTGCGCTTTTCGGAAAGGTTCCGGGTTCGAGTCTCATTCCGCCACGCAGTATTCACCTGCGAGAAAGTACTTCGACTCGCACAGTAGCTCCGAAAGGCAGTGTCTCACATCCGACCTCCCGAAATACCACTTAGATCTTGAATCACTCATTTCGCTTCTGAATTTTAACCCTAGATAGTTAGGCAATTTTGGAAAATACCTATACAATTCCGAAATTGGAAACTTCACGTGGAATTTGACAGGTAGAATGGGGCATGAGAAAGACTTGCGGGAATATAACACACACACACACACACACACACACACACACACACACACACACACACACACAAAGCATGCAAACTCACGTAAATACTGTTATTTGTCCATATTACATATTTCGGTTGGGCTCAGGCCACACAAACGGTTGGTGGTTTCTTAGATACTGAAGATCACTTTTCATCATTATCGAATCGGGAAGCAAAGTAGAACATCCTCTAAAACGAGTATAACTAAATGCGGATATTTCCAGTCAGGCTCCGCCGCGACCACAATGAGTACACGAATCGGAAGTACAACTTTGCTTTTACCAGTCACAATAGATTTCATTTTTATTTCCAGTACGCTTTTTCGGGACGGTTAGCCTCGACCACCTAGTGCATTCGTCTCAGTTAATGAGCGTGGCAGTATTGTCCGTCCGGAAAAAAAAAAAAAAAAAACGCTAGTTCAGTTTAAGGCTCAAAGTTTTGCGGATGTGTTTGACTGCAAAAGTGAAAAATAACGTAAATGACTCGCGTAAATCAAACGAGAAGGTTTGCCTTGTTTCACAAAAATTTCTTTCCATACGACGGAGTTATCACGTCGTGCAGAAATGAAAATGTGCTCACAACCCGAAACCCGGGTCGCACCAAAATAAAGTTTTGTGAAACAAAACAAATGAAATGTTTCTTTTATAGAGTATCTTCCTGCATGTACAATGATACTTAGTCATAATTTACTTATTTTGGCTTTGGGTAACATTCATCATACAGTCTGCAACTCTGCAACCCACTGTCAAGTGTGTGGCAGAGGGTACGTCCCACTGTACTAGTTATTAGCGTTTCTTCTCGTTCAATTTACGCACGGACCGCTGAAAGAATGATTGAATGTGCGAACAGAAATTATCCTAATCTTACCGCACGACCCCTACGGCAGCGATACGTAGGGGGTTGTAGAGGATTCCCGGAGTCATCACGTAAAGAGTCGGTTCTTCAAACAATGTTAAGTAGCGTTTCTCAACACTGTGCCAGTTCAGTTTCTTCACCATTTCTGCGACACTGTCCCGCGGGCCATACAAACCTGTCACCATTGGTGGCGCCCTTCTCTGTATACGTTCCATATCCCGTGTCAGTCGTACCTGCTACCGGTCCCTTGCAGTTGAGCAAGTATTCCGCGTTTCGCTAACAACCCACAGACGAATTACCATACTTGTAATGTAAATCTAAGTACCTGGAGGCGTGATAGCGTCACTTACTGCCAAGCGTGTGTGACGTAAGAAACGCAGCGCGTGAGCACTGAACGTACTCGCACATTCACATTACCGACAGCTAAGCAATGCTATCTATCCTGTGGCGGTTTACTTAGGCGGCACAAAGTAGTAATTTCATAAAGCAAGCCAATACAAATAATTAACAATGACGATAACACGTCTACAATTTCACGTAAGACGTTCACAAACAATCTGCTTTTCTGTAAAAAAGTTACTCCCAAAGGTGTGCGGTATACAATTCCCACAACTTTTCTTCTGTCTGAGCTCAACATCTCACTCGCTATATAGGCACGACGAAAGCCAGATAGGTGAATACCCGGACGGTAGCTGCTATATGGCCACCGCCAAGTAGCTGTCGCACCTTTGCAGAACCAGGCCCCTATTTGAAGGGCTACGTGTGTAAAGGATGCATCACCTACAAGTGCTACTGACGTGCGATTTTCGCAGAATGGATTGGTAGCCAGTGGTTCGTATTGTTAACCGACAAACAGATTGTAATAAAGTTGGTGTAGGTTTTGTGCAAACATGCCGTTTTTGATATGAGACACTGGGTATTGACATTAACAAACAAAAAGTAGGGTGAATGACAATGTGACTGGTGAAATTTCCTGGCGGATTAAAACTGTGTGCCGGACCGTGACTCGAACTCGGGATCTTTGCCTTTCGCGGGCAAGTGCTTTACTAACTGAAATACCCAAGCACGACTCACGCATGGTCCTCACATCCCCCAGGCTGTGGCTAAGCCATGTCTCCGCAATATCCTTTCTTTCAGGAGTGCTAAAGTGCGTGACATTTACGACGGCGGCCGAGTTTAGGTTAGTTCTGCGCATCTGACGTCACAAAACACAGTCAGCCAATGAACAGAGAACGACGTTGTCAGAACTCGACAGCAGTGCAGAGCACGGACGAGTGGCTTCAGTTTTAGAAACGTTCACTCATAAATAAAGTAATTGAACAAAAGCAATGTCTTGATAGCAGACTTTCTTTTATAGAAAGTTTGGAAAAAGCATTCTTTACACCAATTGCTTCATATTCTATAATTAATTAAACCAAACAACCAATAAGCCTCCGAATTCGCAATAAAGAACAGCGGTAATTGTTTATTTCCTATTGTACTTCGACGAAACTTGAGTAATTCATAGTCAAATCAACAGTGTTTGTCGGTATTTTGTGTACTATTTTAAAGTCCTCCGGAAGTTATATTGAATGACGAGCTGCTTTAGCGGAATGGTTAAAGTGTATGGCTGCTAAGCAAAAGGTTCTGAGTTCAAACCTTGTTCGGTGCTTAACATTTTCTTTATGTAAAAACAATATCGAAGTGTCTTACTTCATGAATTTTATTCGTTTGAATGTAATTTTGTGAAATTTCTAGTGGCAACTAAAATCGACCATACAGAAAGTATACGCTATGGACTTTTACCCCTGCAAACTCTTCAAAATTTCGTGCAATGGTTTACTACATCTAATGCTGCACAATAACTGCGTTGAACATGGAAACAAAATAAAGTCATTTATGAGGGGAAGTTATCAGTCTAGAAGATGTGTATAAATCAAATTTTTGTGCCAAATAGTTTTTGTGAAATCGAATGATAAAGCGTGTCAAAGCAGTCGAAACACCGTGTATCTGCACAGGCGAGCAGTGCAGTGATGACAAAATGCGGGGAGCACGCCTCTGAAGCAGCGAAAGGGATAATGCGGCCGTGGTGGCAACACTTCGTAAACTGCGCACTCCCCCCTAAACGTAAGTCTGCGACGTATACTATGCTATACTATGGCGCTGCTTGTCTTGGCGCGTACAACTGGCAACGCAGCAATCTCCCGCGTCTGGGCGGGCATGCGCGAACCGCCAAGATAAAACAATTCAACTATAGTTCTGCAAGGACGATAATGGAATGTAGTGGGGTGATGCTGAGGGAATTAGATTAGGAAATGAGACACTTAAAGCAGTAAAGGAGTTTTGCTATTTGATGGTCGAAGTAGAGAGGATATAAAATGTAGACTGGCAATGGCAACGAAAGCGTTTCTAAAGAAGAGAAATTTGTTAACATTGAGTATTGATTTAAGTGTCAGGAAGTCGTTTCTGAAAGTATTTGTATGGAGTGCAGCCATGTATGGGAGTGAAACGTGGACGATAAATAGTTTGGACAAGAAGAGAATAGAAGCTTTCGACATGTGGTGCTACAGCAGAATGCTGAGGATTAGATGGGTAGATCATATAACTAATGAGGAGGTATTGAATAGGATTTGGGAGAAAGGAGTTTGTGGCACAACTTGATTAGATGAAGGGATCGGTTGGTAGGACATGTTCCGAGCCATCAAGGGATCACAAATTTAGCATTGGAGGGCAGCGTGGAGGGTAAAAATCGTAGAGGGAGACCAAGAGATGAATACACTAAGCAGATTCAGAAGGATGTAGGTTGCGGTAGGTACTGGGAGATGAAGAAGCTTGCACAGGATAGAGTAGCATGGAGAGCTGCATCAAACCAGTCTCAGGACTGAAGACGACAACAACAACAACAACAACAAAGTCAACAGCCATTGTACCATTTAAAAAAAGTGTATCTTTGCACAAAAAAAAATACACCAAGTGTTCTTACAATCCGTTGATCGGCTAACAATACGATCTGCTCACTATGAATCCATTCTGCGAAAACCGCACGCCAACAGCTCGTTCCATTTTCGCCATATTTGCAGTTCCAAGTCTTAGGTGATCCACCGTGAGAGGAATTACGTTATTTTTGTTTTTCAACTGTTACACGATCGCACGCCCAGTGCCCGAGTGTAAGCGATGTGCAGCCACCAGCACGCCCCACCTATGCAGTCAAACGCCTCCACAAAACCAGTGTTCCGGTGTCTCGTCTTTGTGTCGCACTACCGGAAAATATCGAAGTACCTGTCTCGACACGAATGTGTACGATCTTGCGTGGTTTGCAACCTCAGAATCGCGCAGTGGAAACCGTTATCGACTACCGCAAACTTGTAGTTTGAGCTCGTGTAATCGAAGACAGAATAATGCGAAGAGTACAGCAAACCGCGTTATAAAGTTACGCGCAGTGAATTCCGTAGCATTTTTCGTAACCCGTGTAGTTAACCTGCACCGGCGCCACGTTCGCAACGCCGGTCCCGACCCTTAAGCACTCTTTGGGCTCGGCTACCACCTGCATGGGTGACCGTTGGGAGAAACGTGCGAGCCGTCGCTGTCAAGGCCAGCCAAGTCGCCAGAGTGGGGCGCAACTCAGATACTTGCACCGAGCCGTGGTGCCACGCGAAATTTTGTTTTCTTTTTTTTTTTTTCTTCTTTTCTTTTCACGTACCGAAAATCTTGTCCGAGACTTGTGCGTTGTGGAACATCCGTGTTCTGAATTTATCTCGCAATTTTGTTAACGATGTTACCTTTTCGACTAACGGGTTAACTTTTTCGAGTCAACTCTTTAAAAGAAACCTTAACGGGCTGTCTAATCTCAAGTAACTTTGGCGAGTCCTTTAACCGTCACCCAGGCACCTACTATTTATGACAGAAATGACGCAGCACCGGCGGCGCGGGCATCGAGTTCTGACAAATTGCGGGGACGCGCGTGGGTGTGGGTGTGTGGGTGGGTGTGTGGGTGCGGGGGTGTAGACAGCCGAGCGGCAGCCAGAGTAACGAGGCGCCGGCCCGTTTACTGACAGGGGAACCTCCCCATCGCACCCCCCTCACATTTAGCTATAAGCTGGCACACTGCATAGGCCTTGAAAAACTGAACACAGATCAGTCGAGAAAACAGGGAGAAGTTGTGTGGGACTACGAGAAAAATAAGCAAAATATACAAAATGAGTATTCCGTGCGCAAGACAAGGCAACATCAAGGATAATGGGAGCTCAGGAGCGCCGTGGTCCCGTGGTTAGCGTGAGCAGCCGCGGAACGAGAGGTCCTTGGTTCAAGCCTTCCCTCGAGTGAAGAGTTTACTTTATTTTCGCAAAGTTACGATCCTCCACAGGAAAACACGTCTGATGGCCTTGGGAGAGCCAGTCACGACAAAACTCTACCATCTGGTGAGCAAGATGTATGAGACAGGCGAAATACCCACAGACCTCAAGAAGAATATAATAATTCCAATCCCAAAGAAAGCAGCTGTTGACAGATGTGAAAATTACCGAACTATCAGTTTAATAAGTCACAGCTGCAAAATACTAACGCGAATTCTTTACAGACGAATGGAAAAACTGGTAGAAGCGGACCTCGGGGAAGATCAGTTTGGATTCCGTAGAAATGTTGGAACACGTGAGGCAATACTAACCTTACGACTTATCTTAGAAGAAAGATTAAGAAAACGCAAACCTACGTTTCTAGCATTTGTAGACTTAGAGAAAGCTTTGGACAACGTTAACTGGAATACTCTCTTTCAAATTCTGAAGGTGGCAGGGGTAAAATACAGGGAGCGAAAGGCTATTTACAATTTCTACAGAAACCAGATGGCAGTTATAAGAGTCGAGGGACATGAAAGGGAAGCAGTGGTTGGGAAAGGAGTGAGACACGGTTCTAGTCTCTCCCCGATGTTATTCAATCTGTATATTGAGCAAGCAGTAAAGGAAACAAAAGAAAAATTCGGAGTAGGTATTAAAATCCATGGAGAAGAAATAAAAACTTTGAGGTTCGCCGATGACATTGTAATTCTGTCAGAGACAGCAAAGGACTTGGAAGAGCAGTTGAATGGAATGGATAGTGTCTTGAAAGGAGGATATAAGATGAACATCAACAAAAGCAAAACGAGGATAATGGAATGTAGTCAAATTAAATCGGGTGATGCTGAGGGGATTAGATTAGGAAATGAGACACTTAAAGTAGTAAAGGAGTTTTGGTATTTAGGGAGTAAAATAACTGATGATGGTCGAAGTAGAGAGGACCTAAAATGTAGACTGGCAATGGCAAGGAAATCGTTTCTGAAGAAGAGAAATTTGTTAACATCGAGTATAGATTTAAGTGTCAGGAAGTCGTTTCTAAAAGTATTTGTATGGAGTGTAGCCATGTATGGAAGTGAAACATGGACGATAACCAGTTTGGACAAGAAGAGAATAGAAGCTTTCGAAATGTTGTGCTACAGAAGAATGCTGAAGATAAGGTGGGTAGATCACGTAACTAATGAGGAGGTATTGAATAGGATTGGGTAGAAGAGAAGTTTGTGGCACAACTTGACTAGAAGAAGGGATCGTTTGGTAGGACATGTTTTGAGGCATCAAGGGATCACAAATTTAGCACTGGAGGGCACCGTGGAGGGTAAAAATCGTAGAGGGAGACCAAGAGATGAATACACTAAGCAGATTCAGAAGGATGTAGGCTGCAGTAGGTACTGGGAGATGAAGAAGCTTGCACAGGATAGAGTAGCATGGAGAGCTGCATCAAAGCAGTCTCAGGACTGAAGAGCACAACAACAACAACGATCTGTCCGTTGGCTCATTGACGTCTCTGTTCACTGTAATAAGTTTAGTGTCCGTGTTTTGCGACCGCACCGCAAAACCGTGCCATTAGTAGACGAAAGGACGTGCCTCTCCAATGGGAACCGAAAACATTTGATCGCAAGGTCATAGGTCAACCGATTCCTCCACAGGAAAACACGTCTGATATGTTCTATACGACACTGGTGACGGCATGTGCGTCACATGACAGGAATATGTTGTCGACCCACCTAACTTGTACACTTGGCGAATGGGTAAAAAGATTCTCCTACCTTGCCCGATTTAGGTTTTCTTGGGGATGTGATTAGCACTCCCAAAACAAGCGATGAAAACATAAGAGTTTGTCACAAACTGCAATAAATGAATGCAACAAAACAGTTTTTCCTGTGCTCTTGTCAAAACATATGTTTTTAACGTTTTAAAATTTTTCCGTGTGTAGACCGGTAAATCCTGCGTATGTCCAAGCAAATCTGAACATGTCCTGGAATTTTGGAGAGCGAAGTTGATTGTGTGTCAGTGCCTCAACTTTGATAATTGTCTGAAAATAAAAAATTAAACTTTTCACTCGAGGGAAGACTTGAACCGAGGACCTCTCGTTCCGCAGCTGCTCACGCTACCCACGGGACCACGGCGCTCCTGAGCCCACACCCCTCTTGATGTTGGCTATCTTGCGCATGGGCTACTCAGTTTGTATATTTTGCTTATTTTTTTCATAGTTCCACACAACTTCTTCCTGTTTTCTCAACTGATCTGTGTTCAGTTTTTCAAGGCCTATCCACTGTGCCAACTTATAACTAAATGTGAGGGGGGTGCGATGGGGAGGTTCCCTTGCGAGTTGGGGTGAAGTAGTAGTTTGTGCTACTGGACTGACTCTGGAAAGTAAAGCGTGGAATCGTGTTCGAGCTCTGCAACTGATGAACATATGTAGCCGGATTTAGGTGATTCCGTTAATTTTGTATACAGAGCGGGGGACCAAATACTTTTGGACTGGTAAACTGCGCTCGCCTGAAAGAAAATCAACAATTAGGGTTGCGAAGTTTAACAATTTGAAACGAGACGTATCACACGAATGTCAGCGTGCACAGTTTGAAGAAACAGTGAAGGCACCGTCCTGCGGTGGAAAGCCGAAAAGAAAAATGAAGCTTCGGCATTGAGGTATAGGCAGCGGAGCCATCTCAGGAGAACAACATCGGAGTGAGTCTTTTTTGACATCGCAGTGTAAGTAGGCTGTTTAGGTTTTTATGTTGATAACGGCACGTAGCGCTCTATATGAAAATCGCTGACTGTGCTGTGTGCAGTCTGTGGCTGGGAGGCATTGTTATTTGCTACTGTAGTGTTGGGCTGTTGGCTGTTAACAGCGCGTAGCGTTGCGCAGTTGGAGGTGAGCCGCCAGCAGTGGTGGATGTGGTGAGAGAGATGGCGGAGTTTTGAGAGCGGATGATCTTGACGTGTGTTCATCAGAAAGAGTACGTTTGTAAGACTGGATGTCATCAACTGATATATATATTATGACTTTTGAACACTAGTAAGCTAAATACATTGTTTGTTCTCCATCAAAATTTTTCATTTGCTAACTATATGCCTATCAGTAGTTAGTGCCTTCAGTAGTTTGAATCTTTTATTTAGCTGCCAGTATTGGCGCTCGCTGTATTGCCGTAGTTCGAGTAACGAAGATTTTGTGAGGCAAGTGATTCATGAAAGGTATAGGTTAATGTTAGTCAGGGCCATTCTTTTCTGAGGGTTTTTGAAAGTCAGATTGCGTTGCGCTAAAAATATTGTGTGTCAGTTTAGTGATGATCAGAATAAGTAAAGAGAGAAATGCCCGAGTACGTTCAGTTTTGCTCAGCTGTTTTGAAAATCAAATAACGTAAGGGGTTTATCAGCACAGTAATTCAATAATTTTTCTAAGGGCACGTTTCACCAGCAACTGGCATTTTATTTGAGCTACGGCAAATGTGCCTTATTCACCCGCTCGTTTCACTACACCCACGACGTGAAGTTCACGATTAACGATTAACCTCAGCTTCCGACAAATCTGCTGTGGAGCCACGCTTTAACGTTTAATGCAGAAGAGTCTCTTTTCTTTAAGTAACGTATTAGCCATTAGCGGAGTTAGCTTTCTGATTAGCGTTCGCCATCTAGGGATGCCGGTTATTCTGTCACAAGCTTTATTCCGCGCTCACATTCGTTTCGCCTTCGCCAACTCTCGACCAATCTACGACCCAAAGGCGACCTGGGCCTCGGGCTACGCTAGGCATTAATCGGCTACCACGACCACTTACTCGTTCGAGTATATGAGACTACAGTGGGAATCGCTGACGACACCTACCGTCCGTGTGACCCCGAGCCCAAGCCCGTAACTAGTGGAAAGGCTCGGCTCACTCACTGCTATGCCAGACAGCTGCGACGGCACACAGCTCTGCTACAGCCGACACACACACGTACACACTACAGAGCACTACAGCACGGCAACACAACACCACGGCTCGACTGCCCGGACCGCGCCACACGACTGACAGCGGCGATGCGGGGGAGGCCCGCAGCCTGGGTGGGGGCGGGGAAGGGGGGGGGGGGGGAGCGGCGCCGGCTGGGGGACGGCCGGCCGCCACAGCCTGCCCCGCAAGTCGCGCCACGGCCGCTTCCGCCTTCACTCCGGGCCGCGTCTACACCTCCCACACAGTAAACAGCCTGTACCTTCCGCCGTGTTCTCCCCAACTGTGAGGATTCGCCAGTGTTTACCTTCTGGGAGGTCGGCTTATTCACGGAATTTTTCTACAATATTTCTTATAAAATATTTCGAATTGCACGTACGAAGTCAACAGTATTTAGTGTCGATCATCGAATGAAGGCTTTCACGGCAGGTGTTGTCATCACTTAACACTTCCGGGCTGAGATGCCCTGGTCGATACGTAAAACTCTCACCTGACTTTTCGCCTTCGACTGCGACTGCGGAAGGCGTCCTCCACATTCTACAGGGTGGCGCACGAGATGTGTTAACATTTTGTTTTCGAATATAAACTTCACTGTCAATACAATCTGAAACGAACATATACTACAATGAAGAGCCGTCCGTGGAGATTTGTTCTGACTCGGCACGTGCTCAATATGTCCACCATTTCGTTTCCTAACTTCCTTCAAACGAACACGGAAGTTTGTGATTACCCTACGGCACATGTCTTCCGTAACTTCACTGCAAGCTCGAAGAATAAGTCTTCTGGGCTCCATTACATCACACGGACGTTTCCGGAATTTTTTTTCCTTTAGGTACAAGTCCTCTTAGTCCAGCTCTGGTTCACCTGTTCGTGGAGAACTTTGAACAATGGGCGCTGCAAACAGCTAGAGAAAGACCGTACCGTTATGTAGACGATACATTTGTTATGTGGACCCGTGGGGAAGAACAACTGGATGCGTTCCTGTTACATATGAATAGTATTATTCCGAGAATTCAATTCACTGTGGAAAAGGAAATCAATGGTCACGTGAACTTCTTACATGTGACTGTAATCAAACGAGAGGACAGATCATTGTGTCATAAGGTTTTTTGGGAAACGGCAGAACCGTAACTGGACTCCATTATGTTTCATTTTCGAAATCTTTTGTGTCGGTTGAGAGAAACGCAAAAAAGTACTCTTTCATCAGGATAATGCACAGTCCCACACATCGGTGACGACAATGGCGAAAGTACACGAATTGGGATTTGAACTGGTCCCTGATCCGACCTGTTCATCAGACTTAGCGCCAATTGACTTCTTCCTGCCCCTAACTTGCAACCTCGGGTTGTTGGGAAGAAATTTTCATCGAGTGAGGAACCGGCAGTTGCGGTCGAGGACGCAAGCTGTTTTACCCAGTGCGACGACGAAAAAGCTGCAGGACCGTTGGACCAACTGTATATTCCCCCAAAGGAGACTATGCGGAAAAGTAATTCTTGCTTTTTCAACCGACTGGTCAAACCACCGTCGTATGTGGTCCAATAAAGATCGTCAGTAACTAAAAAGTGACGCCACATTTGTGTTTGTTTAGTTTCCTATGGACCCTGGCATCACATTGTTTATGTCGTCTTATAAAACACCGATACCTGCTAAAGTAGTTTCTTCTCTGAAAAAATAAATAAATAAACTCACAGTAAACAGCAGACATCATCTCATGCATTACAGAAAGACGTCACATACCTACCCAACGACGTGAAGTTTTTGTTCATTACAGTTCCAGGCCAATCTGTGAATGTGGGACGTAGAAAACACGTGCGGAACCAAGAACCCTACGAATTTGTAGCAGTTGTGAAGCGAATGCCGCAAAGTGTTTCCTTCAGTTCAGAAATCAAGTTAAACTCACGAGGGCTTAAGTCAGGGGAGTGCAGTAGGTGGTACAGCACTTAGCTGCCCCATCAGCCAAACAAACCGGTAACAGCTTGCACTGTACGTGCTTGAGCATTGTCCTGGAAAATGGTCAGGTCCTGCAGAAAGTGTCATTATTTCTGTCTCTAATCTGGTCGTACGTCGTGTTCCAAAAATAAACAGCATAGAGACAGAAGTAATGACACTTTCTGCTGGAACTGGACATCATTTTCCAGGACAACGCTCAAGCACGTACAGTGTAAGCAGTTACAGGTTTGTTTGACCGATGGGGCAGCTAAGTGCTATACCACCTACTGCACTCCCCTGATTCGAGCCCTCGCGAGTTCAACTCCATTACTAAACTGAAGGAAACACTTCGCGGCATTCGCTTCTGAACTGCTACAAATTCGTCGGGCATTCGCACATTAGCAGATCTACCGAGCTTTTTGGCATACGATAATTACACCCCACACTGTACCTCCTGGAGTCTGGAACGACACGTTAGCTCCCGGTCGGCTGTGTCACCGAGGCTGTTGCATTTACTTTTCCCCGACGCGACTTGCGGCACGGGCTGTGGGCTCCCTGCCGCTCCCTGTGAGTAATCCGCAGACGGCAACAGCTGGCTCAGTCGCCCGCATCTGCGGCTCTGCTCCACTGTGGAGCATATCTGCCGCCCCGATGTGTTTTGCAGACTCCCAGGGGAGTGCAAAAACCCAGCTGTAGGCGAGAGCGGGGCAGCGACTGCACGCAGAAAACACACACACACAGAGAGAGAGACAGAGGCAGACTCCGCTCCAACTGCTAAGCGGGAGGCACGCGGCAAAAAACAAATGACGGCTGTTAAACATAGCAGCAGCGCCACGGCCGACAGAGTGTATCATCTCTGACCGACTGACAATCACCGCAGATTTGCACAGCAATCTTCAACCGTCACACGTTAATAATGTTGTCAAACGCGCAATATAGGGCGCGTGATCGGTACAAATACTGACCACCACTATTGACAGTTCCAAAAATTTTCTCAGCAACGCCGACATTTCCTGACCGTGGGAGGTCGACAACTGACGATCTGACATCAATCGCCATTCGCTTGTCGACAGAGATTCGTGGAGGGGCGACACCGTCTTAGTGCGCACTCTTTGTGTTTTTAGTTCGTCTGCGTGCGAATCATTACTCAGATTCGATTTTTCCTGTGGTTTATCCAATATAAAATGCTTTTAATATGCCAATACGGGGCATTGCTCCCTCTACTAATTTGAAAACACTGTAGGCCTATTAGCTCGTTGCACCACAAAACAGTGTAGGAAATGGTAGAACGTACGTTGTATACAGGGTAAATTGCCTAAAACTAGCATCGCAAATACTGCGGAAATGGGAAGCGTTAGTGATGTGCTCTTTACACAGAATGAGGGGCTCGTGGAACTAGCCTATCAACAGATTGTAATAGTAATTAGAAAGTGTATTTTTCATAAAACATGTACCGTGTTAAATGGAACAACGCCTATTCACGGTAATACAGTAGGAGTAGGGTAAATTAAAATGTGAGTGTACGTACACCGACACATGTAGAGAACAACACTAGTCGTGTGGATTGTGAGCAGTATGGAGGCCGGCGGTTGTGCTCAGCTTCCAGTCTGGTACGGAACGAGCACGCTGCAGTAATACGTCGGCTGTAGTTGGGAGCTCCACTAGGCAGCGTCTTTCAGCTTTCGCTACAGATCCCCTGCGTCTAATCCACCGATTTGGAAACAGTTCCGAAGAAGACACGCTGTAGTACTCGGCGCACCGGCATTATGTCAGCAGCACAGGTTCCAGAGGAACTTCACCTAGCGTCCCTGGAAGATGTTCTGTTAGGAGGCTGAGATACGTGGCTTCGTCACAAAACCAGATACGCCGTACATCTGAAGAATCCTGACACATTCTCCTACTCAGTTCCGTGGAGCTGTCGATGTGATAGGGATGCAGCTTGCCTGACTGCTGCCGCTTTTCCTCATGCGGATCGGCTCCGACACCAGCAGAACAGTCGTCTCTCGTTTCCCTCTGTTGCACTTTCTACCAGGTGTACCGGTACGAAATGAGCGCTTTTTGTGAAAATGAAACACTAATTTTGAATTGAAAAATAAAAACATTTTATTGAAAGTACTGACCATTGCTTTCTATACACTTTGACCACCTTTCTCCCAATTTGTGGACCCCCACGCCCATAGAAATGTTCGTCTTTTGAAGCAAACCAATCAGACATCCAATTTTCGACTTCTTCGCAGGAATCGAAGTGTTCCTCAGCCAATGGGTGTCCCATTGATGAAAACAAATGGTAGTCGGAAGGAGGAAAGTTTGGTGAATACGGCGGGTGGGGTAGCAGCCCCCAGCCGAGTGCTTTCAGTCTATCCTGAACCAGTTTTGCTTTGCGTGCAGGTGCATTGTCGTGTAAAAAAATTTCTTTGCCACGTCTTTTGGCCCATTCTTGTCATTTTTCGATCAATGCATAGTTCAAATTGATCGTTTGTTGTGTGTGTAGCGATTAGTATTCACAGTTTCACCGGGTTTTAGAAGCTCATGATACACCACACCTTTATGATCCCACCAAAAACAGAGCATTGTCTTCTTACCGAATCGATCTGGTTTTGCAGTCGATGTTGATGCTTGTCCCGGATTAACCCATGATTTTTCCCGTTTAGGATTCTTAAAATAAATCCATTTTTCATCGCCAGTAACAATTCGATGAAAAATTGATTTTCTTTCATGTCTCTGAAGCAAAATTTGGCAAGTGGTTTTTCGGTTTTCCATGTGTCTTTCATTCAATTCATGTGGCACCCATTTTCCAAAAAATAGTTCAAATGGCTCTGAGCACTATGCGACTTCTGAGGTTGTCAGTCCCCTTGATCTTAGAACTACTTAAACCTAACTAACCTAAGGACATCACACACATCCATGCCCAAGGCAGGATTCGAACCTGCGACCGTACCGGCCCCTTTTTCGCACTTTCGGATCTTTCCCATAGCTTTCAAACGGTCAGAAATTGTTTGTTGTGCAAGATTTCCCATTGCTGCCATTTGCTTCTGACTCAAAGTATCATCTTCATCCATTATTGATTGCAATTCGGCGTCTTCGAACTTTTTTGGTCTTCCACGTTCTTCATTTCTTACATCAAAATTATTATTTCTAAACCGTTGAAACCATCTTGTGCACGTTGCTTCTGATAGAACACGATCACCACATGCCTCGACAAGCATTCGATGCGACTCTGCAGCACTTTTTTTTAAAATGAAAACAAAAAATTAATGCTTTCCGCAAATTATCACTTTCTGGTACAAAATTCGACATTGTTAACACGACGAAAACATATTATGTTGTTTGCTCCACGAGTTGATCTATACTAAATATCTTAGACAGATGTCATTCCAACCAAACAAAAAAATAAATAAAAATAAATAAATAAAAAATAAGGCTCGATCACAACAAATGTTCCCTATCGACACATTAGTATCTTAACGCTCATTTCATACCGGAACACCTGGTAGCTTCACGTACCTGGCTCTAGAGGCTGATAAATGATCGCCGACACGGTCGACGCCTGTTGGGATACACCGTACGATAACTGCATTCTTGCTACACTCGCCGTCACACACTGACTGACTGACAGACAAGCGAGTCGCAGAACACACCGACAGCGTACCTCTCAACAGCACAGGCAAGTGCCGGTGAGAAAGCTTTTTCAAAATACGATACGTCACAAGCGGCTCGCACTACACCTCTGCAACAAACACCGCTCACATTCTAATTTACCCTGCTTTAAGTTTTTAATGTCTGTAGGTAGCGTTCCGCTTTAAAAAGTTGTGTGTTTGCACAAGAAGTACACTTCCTACATATTATTACAATCTGTGTTCTGCCCTCGAGTACCAACCCGTGATGCCAAAACCGCACATCAACTGCACTTTCCGTTTTCGCGATATCTGCGATGCAACTTTTAGCAGGCCACCCTTTGTATGCAATGACTACTAACAGGTGCGCGAAAATACATTGCCACTAAAGTAAGGGGAAGTGATGTAATTACGTCCCAGGTTTCGATATTTTGCTAATTGTGCTTCCTTACGTTACAGCAGTCAACTTTAAGCGGGACGAGCGACCTCTCGCCACGAATGTGAAAGTCACTCTTTAATTTCCAGTTGGCGGCGATTGCTTGCCTTCGTCTGTTTTATGTCTTATCGACAGTAACAACTTGCCGCAAGATAATACTTTGTGAAATCTATAACCGTGATTCTTTACAGAAGCAAACCCACGTGCATAAAACAGCTTCAAACTTCTGATTGTTTTAGAAACGAGTTGATGTGTCTGACACATGTAAGCGGAAAAAAGTTTAGAAAACATCTGAAATGCAGTGTCACGTTTTTCCGCGCAAATGACTTGGCACTATGCCCGCTTCCACTTCTGCCGATTCCCTTCGATCACCGTTAGGTAGCACAAAATCTCGCACGACTCTGTAGGATGGCTCACCCCTATTGACGTCTCCGAAAACAAAATCGCTCGGCACAGCAGGTGAATCGTCCCAGACCTGCAACTCACCCGGCACTCGGACAGCACACCACGTGGGTTCAGCGCCGACTTACCTGCAACAGACAAAGGGAAAACGTTTCCTGTCAGGCCGAGCTAATACTGCCAAACCTACATTGTCGGCTGATATTCACTTGACAAATAGAAAAAGCCTCGCTTTAAATGTTCAGAAATGAAAAATTATGCAGTCTACAAAGCGCAAACAACATCGCATCTCAGAACTGGAAATCCGTCAGATGTAACAGCCTGCAGGGATACGAAATGGAACGATCAGCTGATGCAGGTTTCACTAGTAAGGCAATAGGAAAATGTAGTCAGTTTACGAAGCACAATGCTTACATATAAATCGTGTGCCCTATCCTAGATTACTACAAAAGAAGTGAGGAGCAGGTACCAGATGACTGAACGGGATATTCTCTGCATAACATTCTGGGCTAATCCCTCACCCGCAATGGAGACAAAGTGGCATTAAGATTTTTTCGATTTTTTTTGGCTTGCCTTTGATGCCGATCCGTCCTAAAATTTTAAACGCTAGTACACGTTCCATAAACATTTCCGTGAAGCATTAATACGGGGGTAATCCCAAAAGTAAGGTGGTCTATTTTTTGGGTATTAAGTACATAGACTTGTTTATTTCTACAATGGTTTACATCAGTTTACAGCTTGAACGTTTCGCTATTTATCGACATAATCACCATTTTTGTAGATGCTGTGGCAGTTTTTGTATGCCCATCTGATACCAGCTCGCCGCCACGCTGCGCTGTTTTGAAAGTTCTGAAGCTCTTCTTTCACCTCGTCGTCCTGACTTGGCGCCCAGTGACTATCACCTGTTCCCTAGGTTAAAAGAACATCTGGCCGGAAAGCGATTCAGCTCCGACGACGAGGTGAAAGAAGAGGTTCGTAACTTTCTGAACAGCATGGCGGCGAGCTGGTATGACATGGGCATAAAAAAAAACTGCCACGGCGTCTACAAAAATGCATCGACAGAAATGGTGATTATCTCGAAAAAATAGCCAAATGTTCAACCAGTAAACTGATGTAAACCATTGTAGAAATAAACAGGTCTATATACTTATAAAACAATAGGCGACCTTACTTTTGGGATTACGCTCGTACGTTAACCTTCGCAATACAGGTTGGGAAGAATACTGTTTCTAGTGAAGTCTTCTACCAGACTCCATATACGTTTTAAATTGTTGAGTTAAACTTAATCCAAAAATTTATGTCTCCGTAGCAGATGTCACTTTTCCTAGTGAATGACGTATTCAGAATTTCCAGGTTCAGAGCCATACTTACGCATCACTATCTCTCTAAAAAGTATGTTGAGGTTAGAAGCAACCACATTTAAACAAATTTACATTTTTTAAATTTTAGGTTCTGGATCCTACTTACACATCAGTAGCTGTTTAAAAAGTGTATTGTTAATATAATTCAACAACAATTAACAAATTTAGTTTTTTAATTTTTTTTCGGGCGTTAAGTGCGCTATGAGAACGGTCTCGGTGTAACTTGGGTTAAGGATGAAAAACGAATTCAATTCTAATGTTTTTCAATCTAATCAATGCTTTATAAAGTATTCGTAATATTTATATCTGCAATTAAAACTGGATTTTTTTCCGTACAGTATTCAATTAGAAATAAGACGACTTACATTTCTAATAAAAATGGCGAATACCTCTGAATTAATCCATGTCTGATTAATTTTATATTACAAAGAAGTAGATATTCGAACTGAGCGACAAAATAATGGACGAAACGAGACTAGAACCGGCGACTACCCGTCTCGAAAGCTATTGATTGTTTTTTCCCAGCGTTATGTATTTTACGCTTCATGGGAATGCTATTGTAGAACATGCATCTACATTTAAAATTTTGAATTTGGCGGGAATCGAACCTGAGACCCATACATGACACGTCAGCATTCTACCACAACTCCACGCTGCCTGTCCTGTAGAGGCGAACCGTCCTTGCTTTAGAATATTCAGTAAGTTCAAAATCGATTTCCTCGAGAAATTTTGCGAGTTGCGTCGTACTGCTTTGAAATGTTGATATCTGATCTTTACGAACCATTAATTGAAAAAAAAAATGCGATTGCGACGTGGTCTGCTTGTCAGACAAAAAGTGTTCATGTCCAACACCTCTTGTGCAAAGAAGCTTTTTGTCAAAGTGAAGAACTACTCCCTGTAATACGTCACTGAATGAAAATCACCACCAACGAAAAAGACCTCGGATGTGATAATGTTGTTGATCAAAGTTCATTGTAAAGGGTTAACTCACGAGGTATGATACGTAGATTTGGCGACCCTGCAACGTTGCATTATCGCCTTCTGTATCTCGTGAATACGCACCTCCTTTCTTCAGTGTAGTATACCTACAATAAAATCGCAAGAACGTGTCCGTTTTAACGACCCTAAGTTCGATTAAATTGGCGGACGGTGGGTGCAAGAAGGTGTCAGCGATACAGATTAAGAAATGTACGAGAAATACGACCATTTTACAACAGCCAGTGATCACAGTTCTGCTAGCGAAGGGTCATTCAGAAGAACAACTTGGGGACAATGGGGTGCGGACCTTCACGTTTCTCCAATAAAATGCGTGTATTCGTGAAAATCAAACGTGTTCTGGGTCGTGATAAGGAAAAATGTAGATACCGGCGCTGAATGTCAAATTTGCGGACTTTTTCTTGTATCTTTTTTTTACGTTAAAAGTCTCACTGAACTGTTCTAAATGTATAACCTATACGCGCAAACGATAAAATCGTATAATGTTTCAGGATACGCAGTGAAGCTGCCTTGTAACTAAGGCATAACGTATTTGGATGCACAAGATAAATAAAAATCTAAAAATGCAACATACAAACGACGTTTTCTTTTGAACTACTGTAATTTCAATGTAAATAATAGTAAAAATTAATAGGTACATAACTTAAATTAAAAATTTCAAATGATTGGCGCGTAAATGTTAAACATAGGGGTCGCCAAGCGTTGTTTTCTTTTTTCATCAGTCTGGATTCCTCTCCCGTGCCAACCTCTTCATCTCAGAGCAGCATTTGCAACCTACGTCCTCAATTATTTGCTGGATCTATTCCAATCTCTGTCTTCCTCTACAGTTGTTGCTGTCTACAGCTCCCTCTAGCACCATGCAAAGTCATTCCCTCGTCTCTTCTTAAACAGATGTCCTGTCGCTTCTCCTTGTCAGTGTTTTCCATACATTCCTTTCCTCTCCGATTCTACGCAGAGCCTTCTCATTCCTTACCTTATCAGTCCAGCTAATTTTCAATATTCATCTGTAGAACCACATCTTAAATGCTTCGATTCTCTTCTGCTCCGGTTTACCGACAGTCCGTATCTCGCTACTATACAATGCTCTGCTCCAGACGTGCATTCTCAGAAATTTCTTCCTCAAGTTAAGGACTATGTTTTATGTTAGTAGAGTTGCATTGGCCAGAAATGCCCTTCTTGCCAGTGCTAGTCTGCTTTTGATGCGCTCGCTCCGTCCGTCATTGGTTATTTTGCTGTCTAGGTAGCAGAATTCCTTAATTCGCCTACTTCGCGGTCACCAATCCTGATGTTCAGTTTCTCGCTCTTCTCATGTGTGATACTTCCCATTGCTTTTGTAATTCTTCGATTTACTCTCAATCCATATTCTGTACTTATTATACTACTCATTCAGTTCAGCAGATCATGTGATTCCTCTTCACTTTCACTCAGGACAACAATGTCGTCAGCGAATCTTATCATCGACATCCATTCACACTGAGACACTCCTGAGACTTTCTTTTTTTCCGTCATTGCTTCTTCCACGTACATATTGAACAATACGGGCGAAAGGGTACATCCCTGACTTACATCTTTTAAAATCGGAGCACTTGGTTCTCGGTCGTCCACTCTTATTATTCTTTCTCGGCTACCGTATACATTACACATTAACCGTCTCTTCCTAAAGCTTACCCTTATTTTTCTCAGAATTTCAAACATCTTGTATTATTTTATACACAAGAAAAACTACGGTCCCAAGACTGATCCTTGTGGGACACCACACGTAATTAGTTCCTAGTTGGACTGCTCAATACAGGAGTCTCTCCTACTGACGCCCCCTGTAGAGAGGACTGCAGCGCTGCCCCATTTGACCGCTCAACACACAGACGCGTTAGCGCTGTGCGGCAGAAGAGGGCCGAGACAAAACGCTGTCGCACCGCGGGCAAAGAGCTCCACTCGGCAGAAGCACCACTCACCACCCAGAGGCGCCGATTCGCCGCCGCCGCCGCCGCCGCCCACTCGTCCGCGACGCTCAAGTGTTTTTAATGGGCGCCGTAATTGGCGGGAAACTTGTTGCGCGCGTGGAATGCGAGCAGAGCGGAGGCGAGAAACGGCGTAACTGCTGTGTGTAACCCGCCGGCAGTGTGCATCCCAGCAGCAGTCGCTTCGCGCCCGCGCTGTAGATTTTTCGTGAAAACTTCGGGGTAAAATCGTAACAAGCTTTTCGTTATAACACGTAATTTAATTTTCGTTCTCTTTACTGCAATGCTTACACCGAGTGGTGCCATGGCTGCAGAGGTTTAGACTGTCGCTGGCCCAGTTACAGTCATGGAGAAAGGTATTCGTAGTCTGTTGTTCATGTAGAACAACTCTTTTTATTAGAACTAATAACCAACGATCGTAACAACAGATGTTATTTGGCAAACAAACACTATAGGTTTTTCCTTCCCAGTCAGTACGTATAAAAGGATTGACTGAATTAGCCCGATGCAACGAGTGAACAAAAGTTCTGTACCTGCTGGTTTCAGACGGCGGAGAAATAAACATTTGTATACCGCTAGAAAGGTAAACACGGAAAAGACTAATGAACCGCTTTCAGTGGCAGGCTGCAGTTCGTGCGTGTTGATTCTGACACGAGGTGGATGCCGTGCAGCTGCGAAATGGGACGCAATAGGAAGGAAACAACTAGAAGGCGAAAGGCGAATAGTTATCTCCCAGCATGAAATGCTACAATCACTTTCAGAAATTGATGATATTACATTAAGGCGGGCAACTCTGCAGGCATAATATCGCGATTTAGAGAAATAGATACGCCTATTAACAGCGAGAGAAGAGGTCGGCCACAGGTGCTAATGCAAAGAGAACGAAATATGTTAATAAGAATGGCCAAAGAGATCCGTTATTTGCGCATGTTAATTATCACTTCGGGAGGGAAATTGCACCGAGGGTTGTTCGCTGCACTGTAAGATGTGCAGGTTGAAGAGGTAGGGCACGTATGAGAAAACCATACATCATCAAGGCGAACGAGAAATTGAGACTTGAATTTACTCTGCGACACATATAAAAGTAAATTTGAAATATTTGTAAACGATGGCTGAATTTTGGTGTGGAGGAGCTGGACCCCAAAATATAGGAAGTACGGTGGTGGAGGACTGGTGTTGGGCAACTTTCATTTGTCGACACACTTGTGCTGGAGCTTGAGTTTAGGCACAGGTTTCTGTTTGAGCAGTGATCGCAAGCACAAGCATACGTCGGGGAACTATCCCGGTGCTCGTAACTCCCAGCACGGATCGCAGGCCTTAGTTTACGAAATAACATCTCTGGTTGTGATCTTTACTTGTAATAAATAAAATTATTCTTCATGAACCACGGCGTGTGAATACTTTTTCCCCCACAAATGTGAGTAAGGGCTTTCCGCCTTTTTTTCACTCTCTCCCTCTCTCCGACGCTGCTGCAGCTCTTTCCCACGCGAACTTTGCTCTGCCTCGGCGTCTACTGCGATTTCCAGCATATTTAGGATACATGTGAGAGGACCTTTCCTTCTTTGCTCGTTTTCGATCCAATAGAAAATTTCACTTATATTGCCACGAATAGTTTGATTGTCCGATTTCGGGTCTGAGAGACTTCCTCCAAGAAAACTTTTATCTTCTAATTTAAAACAGTTGTCAAATGAAGTGAAATATTTAATTTATATCTCAATAAACAAAAGAAGATTCAGCTTTCACATGTTTTGGGAGGTAGCGTAAGCATCTCTTTGTTGTACGGCTGTGACTGTGATTAATAACGACATTTTAAGACAAATTTTACTTTTGTCATTACGTTACCGGTCCGGTCGTTCTCTCCTAAGTTTTGATGCATTAACCCGTCACTTTCAAAACAATTTTCAGATTAATTGCGGAGACTACGCAAAGGACTGATGTGGTTTTCCATCCGCCATTGGCGAGATTTGTTAACTTGTTCGTAATTTTGTTTTCACTGTACAGCGGAACCTGCATTTTTACTGAAGAAGTTCAAATATGTATCAAGATTATTACAGCCGTGAAGGATTATCGTGTCGCGATTTGATTTTCACGTTAAACGCATTCTACGAGGTGCATTCAAGTTCTAAGGCCTCCGATTTTTTTTCTAATTAACTACTCACCCGAAATCGATGAAACTGGCGTTACTTCTCGACGTAATCGCCCTGCAGACGTACACATTTTTCACAACGCTGACGCCATGATTCCATGGCAGTGGCGAAGGCTTCTTTAGGAGTCTGTTTTGACCACTGGAAAATCGCTGAGGCAATAGCAGCACGGCTGGTGAATGTGCGGCCACGGAGAGTGTCTTTCATTGTTGGAAAAGCCAAAAGTCACTAGGAGCCAGGTCAGGTGAGTAGGGAGCACGAGGAATCACTTCAAAGTTGTTATCACGAAGAAACTGTTGCGTAACGTTAGCTCAATGTGCGGCTGCGTTGTCTCGGTGAAACAGCACACGCGCAGCCCTTCCCGGACGTTTTTGTTGCAGTGCAGGAAGGAATTTGTTCTTCAAAACATTTTCGTGGCATGCACCTGTTACCGTAGTGCCCTTTGGAACGCAATGGGTAAGGATTACGCCCTCGCTGTCCCAGAACACGGACACCATCATTTTTTCAGCACTGGCGGTTACCCGACATTGTTTTGGTGGCGGTGAATCTGTGTGCTTCCATTGAGCTGACTGGCGCTCTGTTTCTGGATTAAATAAATGGCATCCACGTCTCATCCATTGTCACAACCGACGAAAAGAAAGTCCCATTCGTGCTGTCGTTGCGCGTCAACATTGCTCGGCAACGTGCCACACGGGCAGCCGTGTGGTCGTCCGTCAGCATTCGTGGCACCCACCTGGATGAGACTTTTCGCATTTTCAGGTCGTCGTGCAGGATTGTGTGCACAGAACCCACAGAAATGCCAACTCTGGAGGCGATCTGTTCGACAGTCATTCGGCGATCCCCCAAAACAATTCTCTCCACTTTCTCGATCGTGTCGTCAGACACCGGCTCGTGCGAGCCCGAGGTTGTTTCGGTTTGTTGTCACACGATGTTCTGCCTTCATTTAACTGTCGCACCCACGAACGCACTTTCGACACATCCGTAACTCCGTCACCACGTGTCTCCTTCGACTGTCGATGAATTTCAATCGGTTTCACACCACGCAAATTCAGAAAACGAATGATTGCACGCTGTTCGAGTAAGGAAAACGTCGCCATTTTAAGCATTTAAAACAGTTCTCATTCTCGCCGCTGGCAGTAAAATTCCATCTGCCGTACGGTGCTGCCATCTCTGGGACGTATTGAAAATGAACGCGGCCTCATTTTAAAACAATGCGCATGTTTCTATCTCTTTCCAGTCCGGAGAAAAAAAATCGGAGGCCTTAGAACTTGAAGGCACCTCGTAAATTACGGCAGACCACATCGTGGGCTTGCACGTTTTCGAAAAGCTATGTTGAACGACCACTAGCGTAAAGATAAAACTTTCATATGCAGCTCGATCAGGAAAGGACAATTATTTTATTTTATTGGAAGGTGACTCGTGTCCTAGTAGCTAACAGCCCAAATCAGTGTCCTGGCTTAACGCGTTTAGTTTAGAACTTTACACAAAGCTGGTTCGTAACAGCCAAGCGCATGTGCCTACGCTGCTAACGCTGACGGAACAGCCGCAGGCAAAACAAACAAAGCGCGACAAAGACGCTGTACTGCTGCAGTAAACAAAGTCCACACTGTGAGTGGCCGGCACGTTGTCGTTGAAACAGCAGAGCTTCAAGCGCACAGCCGAAGAAACCCGCCAGTCGGCCGAAACGCAGGCCCAGTAATACAGACACGATCTGTCCGTTGCGGGATAACTACTCTTTACGCACTATTAGTAGTTATTAGCGATTCAAATCTGCCGGCATTTTTGTCACACGAGAGAGTTCGACTGACGAGCAAACAGAGGCTTTCACGTGAAAAAAAAAAAAAAAAAAAAAATCTTAATTAATTTAGAGAGACCCGTTTCAGTTGTACTACAGGGAGTATCTCTTAATTAATTATGACGCCTCTCAGTTGTGGATGTTCCTACGTACCAAATCTCGGAAAACGTCCCGCTCCTGCTGACACGAACGATCCCCTCCAGTTTACATCTCACTTTTCTCCCTCCTTGCTTTGCACACTACACAACTTCTGGAGGGTGTTTTCTTGATGTGACTGGGGGGGAGGGACGAACAACAAAACCTGAAAAAACTCGCAAAATATCGAAAGAAATCTAGTGTGTTATAGACTACTAAACAGATCGATTTCCCAGTTTTGCACTGGTACGTATTAACATAGAAGAACCAACGCTCAGACGGCAATGTAAATAAGGGACTTGCAACCTGCGGCTCGGCTGCATAAGCCGGCGGCTGCACCTCCCGATTAATTCTACCAAACTCTACAACGCTTTATTAGCTTCGCCTGACGTTCACCCCATAACCTCTTTCCGAGACGTTACGTTACCGATTCCGTGTAACTGCTCTTCCGAGCCCTTTGCTTACAGGATTGACAATATCGTCACCAAAACTCGATATTTTTGTTTCTTCTCTCTGAACTTTAATTCTCTTCCCAAATTCCTACTCGGTTTGTTTTACTGCTTCCTCAATGTACAGTGTTGAGGGATTTGCCTCATCACCGTAATCGTCGAGCATTACGCCCCACTCGGTTGGCTGCTTAGCAACAAAAAAAATGGCTCTGAGCACTATAGGACTTAACATCTATGGTCATCACTCCCCTAGAACTTAGAACTACTTTAACCTAACTAACCTAAGGACATCACAAACATCCGTGCCCGAGGCAGGATTCGAACCTGCAACCGTAGCGGTCTTGCGGTTCCAGATTGTAGCGCCTTTAACCGCACGGCCACTTCGGCCGGCATATAGTGTTACACAAATGACGCTCGATCTCCTACGCTCCTCAGGAACACAAACTGCTTTTCTCAGATTTCGATCTCTGTTTGTTTTTGCGTTCTTCCGTAAATAATTTGTGTAGGTATTTTGCAGAGACGTCTCAGTTAGGTGGTAATGGCAGCCGCCAGCAACCGCTTTCTTTCTATTCGCAACTACTTCGTTCTTTTCCAAGTCTGTGGGTATTTCGCCTCTCTCGCGTATCTCGCGCAACACGAGGAACAGCCGAACATCCACAATGCGCGAGCCACCTCGCGGTGTGTGGCGGAGGGTACTTTGAGTACGAGGATGACTTTGGCCCTTCACTGTTCCAGTCGCGAATCGTCATCTCCGACTGTAGTCTGCTGCGCCTCAGCGGAACGCTTTCTCGCTCACTACACTGGTGTCCAAAATTAAAGCACCGAACCGAATTTTTGAAAGCTTGCGTTTAGTTTGCCATAATACAGTTTATTCCGATGATAGTGAAGTACGAGGGTTGTTTTTTAAGTAAGGGCCGTTCGCGCGTATAGTCCTGTAGTTAGCGCGGACGCCGCAACAAGCCACCGCGCCACTTGCCGCCATCCTTCCCGTTGCGGCTCTGTAGCTGACGTGTACGCATCGCTGTGCTACTTTATAATGTTTACGATTATTGAATCGCCCGCCGCGTGTGAGATACCGTCAGTGATACGTTTTTTGACCGCGAGAAGCCTATCAGCTGCAGAAATTCGTCGTCAGTTAACAGAAGTTTATGGCTCGAATGCAATGAGTGAATGGGTTAGAGAGTTTAAAAATTGGCCGTCAAAACGTCCGTGACGAAGAACGCTCGGGCCGGCCCTCTGTGATCACTGATGATTTGGTGGCTGCAGTCGAAACAAAGATTCGTGAGGACAGAAGATTCACAATTTCCACTCTTTCTTTGGAATTTCCACAAGTTTCAAGATCGGTTTTGTACATAATTGTGTCTGAAAACGTAAACTTTAAGAAACTGTGTTCTCGGTGGGTGCCCACACTCCTCACAGAGGACCATAAAGGGAAGAGATTTGCCACTTCATTGGACTTTTTGATTCGTTACGAGGAAGAAGGGGGTGACACGTCGTGTCAAATTGTCACTGGAGATGAAACACGGGTATCCCACATCACTCCCGAAAGCAAGCGACAATCGATGGAATGGCGACACACAACCTAACCCGTCAAGGTCAAAGCCAAACAGACGCTGTCAAAGCGCAAGATTACGGCAGCTGTGCGCGGTGTTTTGCTAGTGGACTTTATGCCACGAGGAACGACAATCAACGCAGATGCCAACTGCGCAACTCTAAAGAAGCTCCGCAGAGCAATTCAAAACAAAATGCGCGGCACGCTGACGAAAGGAGTTTTGCTGGTGCACGATAACGCTAGGCCTCACACCTCTCGAAAGACTCGGGATCTGATCGATTCTTTTGGCTGCGAAGTTTCGGACCGTGCACCACACAGCCCCGACCTTGCTCCTAGCGATTTTCACCTTTTCCGGTACCTGAAACACCATCTTGGCGGGCAGCGCTTCAATGACGACGATGAAGTGAAAGCGGCCGTGAACTCTTGGCTGTCGGAGCAGGCGGCCGAATTCTTTGAAGAGGGAATTAAAAACTTGCTTGTACGGTATGACAAGTGCTTAAATAAACAAGGCAACTATGCAGAAAAATAGGTAAAAGTGTGTAGAATCAGAAAAGAAAAGTTTTTTTTACGAAAGTATTTGTATCTTTTTTTAAAAATAAAAACGGCCCTTACTTAAAAGAACAACCCTCGTAGAAACAACAAAATACAGAACGCAAACAACTGCTACATGCGTAACGGTAGAGAAAGATGTTCACCGTTTTTTTTTTTTTCACCGTAAGGGATTTTGCACAAACATTGGGACAAGTGGTTAGTGCGCTCAGTATGGGGTTGTGACCACTTCTGGCAGCAATACAGACCAGACAAACGCTGTGAATGACGTCACCAGTCTCGTGTCGAGGCAATGACGCCGTTTCTTCGTGCAGAGCGGCTCGCAAATCTGTGAGAACAGTCGACGGACGCTGACGTGACGCAAACCACCTCCCAGACGTTCCCTTTGGGATTCAGATCGGGAGAGCGGGCAGACCGCGCCACACGAGCGGTGTCTTCCGCTTCCGGGAGAAGACGGACCACTGGTGCTCCACGAGGGCGAGTATTGTCGACCAGCAATCCGAAGAAGGCCGGGCCCACAAAAACCGCGTGTCAGCTCCCACATCTCGTCGCGTTACCGGAAACTACTTTGACTTTGCCGATTCGCCCGTATAATTCCACGAAGAGGAACACGATCTCTGCCCGCACCATTAGGGATCCTCCACGATATCGGTCTGTTTCCACAATGTTTGGGTCCGGAAATACGCCGAGAACCACTCTGGGAGTCACCTGCGAACACAACATTAGCCCAGGTGGGACGCTGCCGGCTCCGCTCCAGATGTTTTCTTCTGTGGAAACACACCACACCAGGTCTCCGGCAACAAAAGCCACTGCAGTAGAGTTTCATTGTTGCGATTCCCAGTTCCCGCCTGTCAGACGTGTTCGGTATCGCCTGCCGCTGCAATAGAGGTAACACGCGAGGAAAAATATGCGGCTTTCGTCTCGATAAACCTTCATCCGAGGCCTATACAGTGTCACAGGAGGCCCACGGAGATTCCGTTCTTCGCTACTGCTCAATTCTGAGGTCGTTTAAAATGTTTGAAGAGAGAATCAATTTCAAACGAAGGTGGGCCCGGCGCTCCAGTTAGTGCTCTTACGGAACAAAATATCGAACAGTGCTGCTGCCACTGTGAGAGAGGATCGACGAATTACCTCAAGTTCACTTTCTGAAATAGTGAACGTTTCGTTGGATGCCACGCACACGTCGGGCGCAGAAAAATTACACACGACACGTGTTCGTGTGCGATGGGTTCCGAGACTCTCGATTCCCGAACAAAAGGACTCTGGCGTGCCGGTCTGCATGCAGTTAAAGTCGATGCTGGAGGAACATCAGGAGTTACCTTCAAATGTAATCACTGCCTATGAAACTTGGCTACCTCATCTTGATGCCGAGGGCAAACAGGAAAGCCCAGTGTGGAAATCTCCTTCAGTAGCAAGCCCCCAAACAAAGCAAAAGTGAAACTTCCTGGCAGATTAAAACTGTGTGCCCGACCGAGACTCGAACTCGGGACCTTTGCCTATCGCGGGCAAGTGCTCTACCAACTGAGCTACCGAAGCACGACTCACGCCCGGTACTCACAGCTTTACTTCTGCCAGTACCTCGTCTCCTACCTTCCAAACTTTACAGAAGCTCTCCTGCGAACCTCATTCAGGAAACATCCCCCAGGCTGTGGCTAAGCCATGTCTCCGCTATATCCCTTCTTTCAGGAGTGCTGGTTCTGCAAGGTTCGCAGGAGAGCTTCTGTGAAGTTTGGAAGGTAGGAGACGAGGTACTGGCAGAAGTAAAGCTGTGATTACCGGGCGTGAGTCGTGCTTCGGTGGCTCAGATGGTAGAACATTTGCCCGCGAAAGCCAAAGGTCCCGAGTTCGAGTCTCGGTCGGGCACACAGTTTTAATCTGCCAGGAAGTTTCATATCAGAGCACACTCCGCTGCAGAGTCTCATTCTGGAAAGCAAAAATGGTTGTTTCTGCTGGGAAAGTTATGCTCGTGTCATTCTTTGATATTCGTGGAATGGTTTATCAGCATGTTGTGCTTCGATACACACACACACACACACACACACACACACACACACATCAGTAACTGGACAATACTACAGGCATTTCCTGAAAACATCGTAAGTATATATCAGGCGGAAAAGACCACATTTCCGTGAAGCAGGCTGTATATTGCACCACGATAATGCGCGGCCTGTGTTGTTTATGAACGTCTTGCAAAAGTCAACGTGAAGTGCATCCCTGACACCCCCCCCCACCCCCTATAGTCCGGATTTAGCCCCGTGTGATTTTTTTTCTACTCCCTAACACGAAGAAACGTCTCCGTGGCCGGCCGAGGTGGCCGTTCGGTTCTAGGCGCTACAGTCTGGAACCGCGCGACCGCTGCGGTCGCAGGTTCGAATCCTGCCTCGGGGACGGATGTGTGTGATGTCCTTAGGTTAGTCAGCTTTAAGTAGTTCTAAGTTCTAGGAGACTGATGACCTCAGAAGTTAAGTCCCACAGTGCTCAGAGCCATTTGAACCATTTGAACGTCTCCGTGGGAGGCATTATCAGTGATACCACAAACAGTGGTGGAGGCTGCGGAGGCGATTTTGAAGGACCTCTCAAAAAATGGTCACCAACCTGTATTCGAAGACTGGCAGAAACGCTGGGACAAGCGAATCGCATTTGTGGGAGACTACTTTCAGAAGGACCGTCAAAATTATGACGTTGATTAAAGGTACTGTGTAAAAATAAAAATTACGATCGTTCTTTATTGAACAGCCCTCGTATTACGTCTCGTATGCCATTTAAGTTAAATAATGTCATGAAAAAATGCAGATTACAAAATAAGCCTTAACGGGATTCGAACCGTCGCCTTAACCACGAATTCCTCGAACAGAGCGAACCGCTCGGCCTCAGTGCGTTGTTACCACCGGTACCACCGCACAGGTACACCAGTTACACGAGGCGCGTAAAACTTGTGCTGCGGTTTTCTCGGAGCGGCCCGTTACTACTTGCACAAGATGTTTTAGCGGCCTACCAGAGTTCCAAGTAGGTACGTCATCCGAAGGTCGCGGCTCCCCGTCGTCAGTTGTGGTTGTCCCTTCGCGTTTCCACTTGTCAGTCGGTTTGGGATGTCCCTGGCGGGTTTCCCTCTCTGTCGTCCAGACTGCAAGTGAGTCGAGTTCTGCACCTTGTGGGCCCGCTGTCACACTGCCAGCAGGAGTGTCGCAAAGTGTACGTGGGACAGCCTGCTGCCTCGTACCTCCTGGCGGGAACACCTTGTGTAGGGCTGCGGGCCGCGAGCCTGCCCTGCATCCCTTTGTCCGGCACGGTCGCTGGTAGGGCGTGGTCGCCCTACACACGTCTGGAAACAAAACCTGTGTGGCAGGCCCCAAGCTGCGTGTACGTCTTTGTCTGTCTGGATACAGCGACTGGACTCGGAGCAAATAAAAAGTAAAGATTTGTTTTCCTCGGTGGGTGTTTCTGGGCGCTGCCGCAGGTTGTAAAGGGCCCCAGCAGGGCAGCGCAGGGCTAAAGGGCCGACGCCCGGTCGTAAGAACGCGCGGTGGGGGGGGGGGGGGGGGGGGTGAGGAGTGGACCCCACACATTCCCACGCACTCCCACACACACAACCTGCCTCTAGCAGTACGACTGTCCGTATTTTTAAAAACATCGGGAACCACACACACCGATACTGTTGTCGGCCCTCGATATATCTAAAAGATTTATTATTAGATATTCTATATATCAACAAGCTAGAGCCCGCTTGTCCCCCTTACATCAAGAATTTAAAGGGAAAAAAATGCACTTAAAGCTTGACGATCGTTGCATCCCTGTTCGTACCGCCTAGCGCCGATTACACCGGCATTTCTCATCACACATCTCTACCCACTGCGAAGACCGGATTTCTCATTTAGATCTTTGCCCGTCACTTTCAGCAACTGTTTTCAAAGAATGCCGATATGAAGAAATAGCACACCAACTGCGTTACAAACTGTTTTCGACGCAAATGGAGCGCTACCTCTCCACATCGGCTATCTAGTCGTTCCACTGACACCGCCACCCCCCCCCCCCACCCCCCCACTACAATCGGACTAGTACTTTTGTGCCCCCTATACTTACTTCACACAATCGAAGAAAAACATAGCACGTGATGAAACGTGACAAAGTCTTAAGACTCCTTCACACAGTGAAGGTAAAATTATGGTCAGGAACAATTTTCAATATTTTCCGACAAAATTTATAAAATAAAAATATCGCTCCCGATACAGCCATTTCGGTATCGATATAGCAACCAGTAAAGGGACCAAAAGAAAAACTTGGAGTAGGAATTAAAATCCTTGGAGAAGAAATAAAAACTCTGAGGTTGCCGATGACATTGTAATCCTGTCAGAGACAGCAAAGGACCAGGAAGAGCAGTTGAACGCAGTGGACAGTGTCTCGAAAGGAGGATGTAAGGTGAACATCAACAAAAGAAAAACGAGGATAACGGAATGTAGACGAATTAAATTACGTGGTGCTGAGGGAATTAGATTAGGAAATGAGACACTTAAAAATAGTAAATGAGTTTTGCTATTTGGGGGGCAAAATAACTGATGGTGGTCAAAATAGGGAGGGTATAAAATGTAGACTGGCAATGGCAACGAAAGCATTGGTGAAGAAGAGAACTTTGTTAACATTGAATATTGATTCAAGTGTCAGGAAGTCTTTACTGAAAGTATTTCTGTGGAGTGTAGCCCTGTATGGATGTGAAACATGGACGGTAAATAGTTTGGACAAGAAGAGAACAGAAGCTTTCGAGATGGGTGCTACAGAAGAATGCTGAAGATTAGACGGGTAGATCACATAAGTAATGAGGAGGTATTGAATAGAATTGTGGAGGAGCTTCTGGCACAACTTGACTAGAAGAAGGGATCGGTTGGCAGGACATGTTGTCAGGCATCAAGGGATCGCCAATTTATCACTGGAGGGAAGTGTGGAGGGTAAAAATCGTCGGGGGGGGGGGGGGGGGGGTGAGCAAGCGATAATACACTAACCAGATTCAGAAGGATGTAGGTTGCAGTAGGTACTCGGACATGAAGAAACTTGCACTGTATAGAGTTGCATGGAGAGCTGCATTAAACCTGTCTCTGGACTCGAGACAGCAACATATCTGCGAAAAGCATATCGCCGACGCATAAAGATACTTTTTAGGGAAAATCGATGTACGGAAATTTGTCAACAGCGTTACTAGCAGGTAAGGAAATCGAACGCATCCTGCGTGTACGGTGTACCTGCGGAAATATTCGTCGGTCATAGAGAGAGCGGTGTGCGCCGCTGTCCTATGTAGGCGGGCGCTAATAACGCCAGTGTCCTCTCGGGCGCTAGTCGCACGGGGCCGTCGAGGTCGTGCGAGGTGTCGAGTCCGGTCCTCCCGAGACGACAAAGTCGATATTCCGGTCTCTGCTAATCCGCTGTGGACCTGGGAACAGCGGCTAGTCAACTATTTAACAACGAGTTCACCTGTGCAACTGGACGTTACTTTATTTTCACTACTAGTTTCGGCACTCCAGTGTGCCACCTTCAGGCTCCACTTGCATCTTTCAGAAATAAAGGTTGCTGCCATATTGGGGCCCCGTGTTTCTGGATGTAGGGATTTCTAAACCCTTTGAACAGTCGACTGCTTCAGATTACACCCCGCTGCGTCTTGTGTTTCGACACGGCAGACCCGGGCCACGGCTTCGAGCCCAGTTTCCGCCCTGCCCTGTACGCTGTCTCTCTGCGGCTGCTCCCAGGTCGGGCTCGCAGGCTGGCCTGGTGTGCACAGTGGTGACTCCCTTTTTGCTTTGGCGTGCCGGCGCTGGTGCGGTGTGAACGCGCTGACCTACATCGGAGCGCGGTCCGTGGCGTGTGAGCGAAAGCCGCCAACAGGGCGCTGACGCAACGCACCGCAGCACTGGGGAAGGGGGACACGTAAACACATCCAGAGGCTAGGCTAGGCTAGGCTAGGCTAGGCTAGGCTAGGCTAGGCTAGGCGGGCCCAGCACGCGGACTCCTACTCCGTGCTTTGCGGTCTAACAGGGCTCGCCGCACACCGTCTGTTTGTCAAACTTCACCATGTTTGCCAAATATTTCACCGTGAATCGAGCGGCCCCAGAGATGTGGCTCAATGTTTGGCTACGTTTTTCCTCATAGGGTGCCAGCTCACACCTGTCGTAAACCCAATTTTCAGGCTGAAATAAAATATTTAAAAAAAAAAACAACGCAGGCCGGTACTGCGGTGAAATTTAAAAATATTGAGTCACTCGCGTTGATTTATAATTTCAACAAGTAGTTTATTTCTATTTTTCCGCGAATAGCCATCAATATACTGACTAAACACTTAAAATGCAGTCTGAGGGGCCGTCAGTAAGTGATGCTACAACACTCGACTATAAAATTCGTATGTCGCGATCGCGGCACTACACAGTCCGTTCAGAGCTGGTGTCTGCAGTCCTAAACCACTACCTCGCGCTCAAGTCGATCGTTTTCGAACGTCGCTAGGTTCATACTTGTCCCCGATCGTGGCTACCGACCCAATACTCTGTCCCAGATGGACGAGACCTCCGGCTCTTAGCGTCGCTCAAACTCCACTCTACTCCAAGATGGCTACCCTATACACCCTCGACACGACGACCTAACTCAAGCAATAAACTACGAGGCAATGAAAAATATGGAAATTTTCCGGGCAGTAACAATTTAAAGTCCTTTTTTTTCGCCTCTGTTTTCTTCACAAATAATGCTCTTGTGGCTTGATTTTGCTTTTCCCGAATTTTTGATACTAAACATATACAAACAAATAAAAGTATATACAGTATTACTCACCAACCTGTTTCAACTTTAGAATGCTGCCGCTACTTTCGTCTCTTTAAATTTATTTATTAGCAAGAACACAGTTTCTTCTGAGTCGAATCCCATATTGCGCTCTCTAATTAAAAATGGTACATATTCTGCTAAATCGCCAACGATTGCTGCCGGCCGGAGTGGCCGAGCGGTTCTAGGCGCTTCAGTCTGGAACGCGACGTCTACGGTCGCAGGTTCGAATCCTGCCTCGGGCACGGATGTTTGTGATGCCCTTAGAGTAGTTAGGTTTAAGTAGTTCTAAGTTCTAGGGGACTGATGACCTCAGACGTTAAGTCCCATAGTGCTCGGAGCCATTTGATCCTATGATTGCTCGATGCAGCATCCGTAGACACTTTGTTTATATCAATCCGGCAAAACATAGTCGAAATATTAGCTTTTAAACTTTCATAAACTTGCAGTTTCTAAGACGAGAGCAACTTTTGAACTATTATACGTTTTTGTGCCGCGTCTAGATAATTTAGCTTTACATATTTTCCTGTCCACGAATGCCACTCTCAGTTTGGTTTTATCAATTCTTCTCTGGCACTAATATTCCTGTAAGCGCCCCAACACTCCCCCGCCAGGCCTCCGCTCGCGTTTTTCCGAGGCCGCGTAACACCTAGCCACGTATAAACTGAAGAGCGGGCCACGCTTTTGGTGTGGGGAGTGGCCATTCCCGGAAGAAGGCTGCCGCCGGCCTACAGGGGCGCCCACGATGTGTCGCCCTACACCTGTCTAGCGGAGTAGATCGACGTGCAGTCATACACGTCCTTTCTGTTCCTGGAATCTTAGTCGCCAGTGTCAGTCAGCTAACATTGTATACTTACTGATGGATAATCGTCTAGCATTGCGAGAAAATGTGCAGAATACGAGGAAGATGAGGTATTTGGGGAGAAACGAGCGTTCGATCTTCCCTAATGTTATTACAGCGTGTATTAAAGAGCCGACCCAAAAAGAACTCTTGGCTAATATTACCAGTCCCAATCAAAGGGCTGCAATTTATGCAAACGTCAGTCTCGTCCAATAGGACGCATAAGTAAGGAATGGAAAAATAAGCCGCACGGTTTACTGGGATCGCCACGAAGGAAAACTAATAATTTTGTGAGGAAACCCATCGTTAGAGAAGGTTTCAAAATCACGTAAAAGCTCTGATGCTGATGGAACGCTAAATCTCTGCCTCTGTCACTAAAGATACATTGCTTAAAACATGCGCCCAATACCTATTGCAAACACTGCTGAAATTTCCTTCGAAACACGTAAACCGATTCTGGACTTGTAAGCAGAAAGCTTGATATTCGAGGTGCGCTTACATATTAACTTTTTATTTTTCGGTAAGAACTTTATTTGTAAGTCTACAGCAATGTTATACTCTTCAAAATATTCCCCATTACATACTACAGACTTATATCAGTGCTTTTTCGAATTCCCGAAAGACTTTAGGAACTTTTTCTTCGGGATAGTTTATAGGTCTTCTAACTGTGCATCCACACTTGTGAAACTGCTGCCCTTTAAGACACACTTTGAAATGTTTATACCACTTCTATGCCCTAGGTTTACTCATAACAGGCTCGCCAAAAGCAACATTCAGCATTTCTAAAAATTTCATACATTTTATTCCATTGTTATAACAAAATTTAATACAGATTCTCTAATCTATTTTTATACAAAACAAATAATCGTTGATGCTACCAAAACACACGTAACCTTTTTGACAACTGACAACTGAGTAAATAGGCAATATGCATAACATTGTACGCATACTTTTGAGACACGTTTACGACGACAGTGTTTAAAAAGTAAGCAGAAATTTATAATTTTGTGTGTTAGTCCGATTTGCACTACTTTTTTCTCACTCTCCATGTTGCAAGAATTGTTAAGTTTCAGTACAATCCTTCAAAGAAACTTGTAGCTTTCAGTAGAAATACAAAGTAGCAACAAGCCTTAAATTCTACAGATTGATTGCATTATGTGCGGTTCGTTTTACGAATAGCAGTAGAGGAACATATATTCACACGAACAGGCATTCGGTTCTATGTTTCTAGTAGAATACTAACTCCCGTTCTTATGTTAATATTATTTACTGTATCGTTGTGTTTGGAAAGAAGCTATCGTTTTTTGCATCCCTTGTGGTCCTAGTGCATTTGTCTAAAACTGAACGCAGCCGAGACGTATATGCACACGGCTTCGCCGCAGATTTAAATGGCGCGCCGCGGCAGGGCCGGCACTACAGCCTGTAGAAGCGCCTCGTGACGTAGCTGGGTAGCCAGAGTGGGGACTCGGTCGCTCGCTCGCTCTTCAGTTTACCGACATAATGTACTAGAGATGGGCAAACAAACTGAAACACGTAACTGTTTCGAAACAAATTAAACAGTACAATGAAATGTTTCGATACGCTGTTTCGAAACAGAGAAACAGTTTGTGTTTTGTAATCTAATGAACCTACACATTTTATCATCTTGAATGTCTACTGTGTAAGTATGTCCACATAAACACAAATGAGATGCGAGAGCGCTAATGATATCGCAGAAAGTATGAAACTATCACTTGGGCGTCTTGGCAGTTTCGTATTTCCTGCAGCAAATGCGCTGCTTTCGTGTCGTGTGACTTTCATACTTTTCAATTGGCTGAGGACAGCCATAGCTGAAGACAGAAGAACCACCACGAACGGAACTGGAGGTGGGAGCAAACTGCACAAACAACGGATATTCTACTGGGATTCCCACATTCCGTTAGTATGGGTAATATACCCGTCCTGTGCTAATTTCCATGCACACAAAGGGAATCATTGTGGATAATAGGCACAGTCACTATAGACTCACAAATAACGCCAAATAATTCGAATAAATAACAAAATATAACAGAAAAAAAATTTTGTCTTGCAAGGTGTTTCGAACCGTTACTATAAATTCACCATGCTTCCCAGCCCTTCCCGTTCACCATTACACTATCAGTGATGTGTCAAACAGATTGCCGGCCGAAGTGGCCGTGCGGTTAAAGACGCTGCAGTCTGGAACCGTAAGACCGCTACGGTAGCAGGTTCGAATCCTGCCTCGGGCATGGATGTTTCTGATGTCCTTAGGTTAGTTAGGTTTAACTAGTTCTGTGTTCTAGGGGACTAATGACGTCAGAAGTTGAGTCCCACAGTGCTCAGAGCCATTTGAACCATCAAACAGATTGCTTGCAATTATGCCTACATCAAATTTATGTATATGTATAATAACTGTCACTCTAAGCCTTTTTTTTTATTCAAAATGTTCTAGGCTTATTTGCGTTTCTTAATATGATTACTGTACTTGAACAGAGAAATGTATGTTATAAAAAAAAGTGTAATTTAACTGAAAGATTTTCACATATTTATTATTTTGAATGTGAATAGTATGCGTTGTTTTATTGTTTGTTTAGTGTTTATGAAGCAGATATTACGCCACTTCGGAATATGACAGTCAGCTAGAAACGAAGCTTTGTTTTCGGATACCTTAAGCTTCATGCTATTGCTTGTGAAAAAGATTTCGACGCCCTTGAAAGTGTTTCACGAAGTGGTGTGTTGTGTTTCAGTACCTGTGCCGAGCCCGAATCTCGTCCGACACAGAGCGGAATGAAACACCACTGTTTCCATACAGTTAGTCCGTTCCAAGCACAGGTGGACTGAAACAGCCTTATTCTGAAACAACGATACAGTTTCTGTGTCTGGCTCGAGATCGAATCTGGTCCGGTTATCCGAGACAGGGGCGGAATGAAGCATTACTGTTTCGAAACAGTGAACCACAGCCGCTCCGAAACACTGAAACAGTTCCACGTATCGAAACGTAGAAACAGTGGCCAAGTCTGCAGCATACCGTGAAGGGGCTTGCCGAGTACCGATGTGTGTGTGTTTGCTGCGTGTAGCAGATGCAACCGCGCTTTTCTGGTAGCGGGTGCCTACAAAGCGTTCGAGAAGAGTGCGCCCCCGTGGCTGGGTGTCCGGCGAGCGGAGTCGTCGCGGCGCACTGTGCAGGACAAACGTGGCGCGGCCAGATCCGTTCGTTTCGCGGCCTTTCCTCCCCTGGCGGTCCGCCATTGTCTCCGCTGGGGCCGGGAGAACGGCGCCTTCCGCGGCCATTGTTCAGGCCCGGCCAGCGCTGCTGTGTTTGTATTGTGGCAGGGCCTCGGCGGACCGTTAACCTGCTCCCACACACAAACACACTGGCTGCCTCAACTTGCACGTGCCACGAGCTAGCCTCTTCTCCTTCATTCGATTCCAGCACTCAAACTTCTTAAAGTGTAGCGGTATTTTTCCTTTTCTACACTCTACAGCAGGGGTTACCGAGAAAATTCTCTCGTGGACCCCCCCCCTCATCGAGCATTATTGGTACCTTGTCATATCACAGTATCGAGTACCTAAAAAAGCCAAACTGAGTGTCTTTTTATACGTTTTCTACTTTTGGTACTTAGAAAAAACATTGACATATTCATTATTAAGGAAATATTGACCTCAAAACTTTTTTCAGTTTAGCCATCATTGTTATTGTTAAATTTCTGATTATTGCTCACAATCTGGGTGTTTAGTGTAACACACTCCTTAAAAAAATAAAAATTGAGAATGAACTAAAAATGACAGGAAGAGATTTAAACTGAGTGGATTGGTCTTTCAACTGTACTACACTTGAGATTGCATTGAGTAGACATGTGTGAAAAATTAGTAAACACTAATTTCATACGAGGTATTATTTATTTGAAAAACTACAGTTACAACAGAGAACTCCATCAGTATACAGTCAGTTTTAATTTTTAGTTCTTAATGAGACGAGTTCAATCTGACCTTTGAGTCCGTTATTTCTGAAATATTAGGTCCCAAACTTGAAACTTTCACTCTCAAAGCCGACCGCATGTCGAGCCGATTCCTATATTTGTTTTCCATGAAACACATAGAAGAAAATGCTTGCTCACACCGATATGTGGTTGCAAATGGAAGGATCTTTTTCATTGCCTTATCTCCGAGTTTCTTGTAGTCCTTGCGCGCTGATGCCCAGAAGTCTGTAGTTTTATCACCGATGAAAATATTTATCATCGTACCACAGCTGCCGGCCGCTGTGGCCGTGCGGTTCTAGGCGCTGCAGTCCGGAACCGCGGGACTGCTACGTTCGCAGGTTCGAATCCTGCCTCGGGCATGGATGTGTGTGATGTCCTTAGGTTAGTTAGGTTGAAGTAGTTCTAAGTTCTAGGGGACTGATGACCTAAGATGTTAAGTCCCATAGCGAGCCATTTTTGTACCACAGCTGGACAGATCCACAAGTTGATCTTGCTCATCTTCAGTGAGGCCTCAGATTTTGTCTATTTCTTCACAGCTGAAGGGATTTCGAATACATCTGTCGTCGGGGTCAGGTTCAGCGAAATACTCTCTAAAAGTGGTGGCTAGGCTGCGTAGACGCTCGGCTACATTGATCTTGATCTGGTCAGGCAAACTCTCCTCTGATGTCTCCAAGAATTGTTTTAAAGTAGGAAAGTTAGTGACTCGTTTTCTATCCTTGACGCCCAGATCTGTCACTTTCTGACCATAGCACTAATCTTATCCTCGACTTTGTACATGTCTACATTTTTTTCCTTTGTAAACTCAAGTTTAACACATTCAATTGTTCAAACACATCAGCTAAGTACGCAACTGAAAAACGCCAGAAGGAGTCAGCGAAAAAAATCCGCTAGCCGTAGAAGTGAGCGTTCGCTAAAGCTCTGCTCATGCAGGAAGCGGCCACACTTTCCTTTTTTTTTTTTTTTTTTTTTTTTTTTTTTTTTTTTTTTTGTTTCTTTACTTTGGCAGCTTTCCCAAAACCGATTTAACAAAAATTTTACAAAAATTAATTTTGAATTGGAAGAAGGAAATACAAAGAATAGTTTAGTCTGAAGAGGAGAAAAGACGATAGGAAAGGAAGAGATGATAGTCCCACCACCGTAGGGGACTGAGGATGAGCGCCTTGGGATTTATCTTCAAGCCTCTGATCCTCAGTCCCCTAACCTTAGCTTAGGAAGTTCTATTCTATTCTATTTATGGCGTTTGATATCTCTATTTATGTTCTATCTGGTTACTTGTATACAGGTTTAGAGTGCCGTGGTAGCTGATGACAATTGCGACGGTGCGCCGACACTGTTTATGTCTAATTTTATACATTAATCTATTGTCAGTTTTAGGTCTACTTATGTAAGTCTATTGCATGTCAGTTGTTTTATATTGAGACTTAGTATAGTTCTTCCGCACTATGGTGTCTGTCTGGGTGCTGCATATAGGTTTATTGTCTGTGTGGTCTTCTGTTCCTGTACTCTTTGTGGCATTCGTCAGAAATTTTGTCTGTTAGTGCGTTCAGTATGTCCCAAAGTTCAGGTGTTCTGATCGCGTCGTATATGTGTTCCTCTGTCTGTATGTGTTGTATCCCAGTTGTGTTCCTGTGCTGTCTGTATTTCCCGCAGAATAGGATTGTGTGTTCGGGGGTTCCCATACCTCCACATGTACACGTTGATGTGTCTCTAAGACTCACGCGATTTAAGTGCGTGGGATAAGGTCCGTGGCCAGTCAAGAAATGCACCATGCCGCGGCTAGGATCGGCATGTTTCATTCTTAATCTTTCCGTTATGTTCGGAAAAAATGTATAGACTCTCCGTCCCTTATCACTTGTGCCCCATTCCTGTTGCCATGTGTCGATTTTCCATTTTTTGAGGTCCCGCTTATTGTTCAGCGGGGAACCAGTCAATATGTTGACCTGGTCTAGTCTACCCATCTTTAACCAGTACAGAGCGGCCCGATATTTGATTGTGATATCTATCGGGAAGATTCCTAGCACGACACACAGTGCTTCAACTGATGTAGTGCCGAAGGCTCCCGATAGTCGCAGAAGGACGCTTCTCTGCCCTCGCCCAACCGCTGTTCTGTTTGTGACGAGGTTGAGTCTGTGCACCCATGTACTGGCCGCAAAGCTTAGCACTGATTCGAAGAGTGCGCAGTGGTAAGTTCGTGTGACTGACAGAGGAAGTCTGTATTGTCCTGAATTAATCCTTGCCAGTTTATGTAGTAATTTTTCTGCCTTGTTTGTTGTTATTCTGATATGTTCATGGAAGTTCAGCTTCTCATCTATGTATACGCCCAAGTAGCGGGTTACCGTCATTCTCTTTATGTTGTTGTTCTGTATTTTAATAGATGGATTGCGTCTGAGTTGCCCTTTGAGCAGTGTGTATGTTGTTTTGTTGCCTGCTATCTTGAGCTTGTTTGTGTTGCACCATTGTGTTATTGTTTGCAGTGTGCCACTCGCCTTCTCCTCTAGCTGGGCTCTTGTATTTGCTGAGATGACCACCAGTAGGTCATCTGCATAGGCGACAGCACCGTCTGTCCTCATATCCTCCTCCAGCAGTTGCAGGAGAGGTTCAAAAATTATGTCCCAGAAGATGGGTCCACAGATCGATCCCTGCGGACATCCCTTGGTAATTTTCCTTATTACCTTCCGGTTGCCCACGCGCCATTCCACTATTCTGTCTCTGCAGTAGTCTAAAAGACTGTTGTATAGGGCTGCGGGTACTTCCATCTGGCGTAACCTCAGAAACAGTGCTGGCCACCACAGGTTGTCAAATGCTCCTGCGATGTCTATCATGATTGCCAAGGAGTATGTTTTATCTGTGTTTTGTGTAATTTCTAAAGCTCTGTTTATTGCATCATCGATGCAAAAAAACCTGTTATCATACGAAATATAATTAATCTATTTTTTTTATTCTAATAGCATCTTGCGGACCCCTCTGGCATAGCTCGCGAACCACCTGTTCTGAACCACTGCTCTACAGCTTTATCTGCCCCCAAGATTTTATTTCTATTGCTTCTATGCTATCCCCTTCATCTTAACTAAGGCGTGACGTAATGGTGGCGGCTAGAGCTCCTTTGTAACAGGCTGAGTAGTCCGCCATGTTTTCTCTATATCAGAGGATTCACCAGTGTTTACCTTCCACGTGGTTAACCTATTCACACATCTTTCACAATGTATCTTTTTATATTGCACGTATGAAGTGGACCAAACAGCAATTAGTGTTTAAGGGGATATTTATAATGCCGTTTTCGTATAACAGAAAAATTGAAATTAACATTACACGGCTGTAGAAACGTAGGCTCGGGACCTGCGTGATCGTTTGTAAATCTTGAATGTAATGACTTTAGAACTCGGTACCAATGACTTCAATATCGGTTTAGTGGCGTTTATTTTTTGTTCAGGAGGTACTTTCAGAAATTCCGGAATTTATTGTACACGGGTGGGGGAAAGTATAGTTTCATCTACCATTTAACCGGTATTCATTCTCTGTACTTCATGACAGGTTTGTTGCTCGTCGAGTTGAGTTCAGATCGTAATTCTTTGAAGGTTATGTTGCTTCTCCAAGTTCACAATGATCAGTCCGCCATAAAAATTTCTTGTGCTACTGTAACTAAGAAATGAAGGTTAAGTACTATTCAGTTTATGTATCTATGTTTATGATAAGACGTACAAAACAATGAAAAATATTCTTCTCCACTTCTACAATCGCGAAAATATGTATGTTTATGATACCGAGAAAATATGTACGTTTACGATAACAAGATATAAATGTTGTTGTTGTTCTTGTCTTCAGTCCTGACACTGGTTTGATGCAGCTCTCCATGCTACTCTATCCTGTGCAAGCTTCATCTCCCAGTACCTACTGCAACCTACATCCCTCTGAATCTGCTTAGTGTATTCATCTCTTCGTCTCCCTCTACGATTTTTACCCTCCATGCTGCCCTCCAATACTAAATTGGTGATCCCTGGATGGCTCAGAACATGTCCTACCAACCGATCCCTTCTTCTAGTCAAGTTGCGCCACAAACTCCTCTTCTCCCCAATCCTATTCAGTACCTCCTCATTAGTTACGTGATCTACCCATCTAATCTTCAGCATTCTTCTGTAGCACCACATTTCAAAAGCTTCTATTCTCTTCTTGTCCAAACTGGTTATTGTCCATGTTTCATTTCCATACATGGCTACATTTTATATCCTCTCTACTTCGACCATCATCAGTTATTTTGCTCCCGAAATGGCAAAACTCCTTTACTAGTCTAAGTGTCTCATTTCCTAATCTAATTCCCCCAGCATCACCCGATTTAATTTGACTACATTCCATTATCCTCGTTTTGCTTTTGTTGATGTTCATCTTGTACCCTCCTTTCAAGACACTGTCCATTCCGTTCAACTGCTCTTCCAAGTCCTTTGCTGTCTCTGACAGAATTACAATCTCATCGGCAAACCTAAAAGTTTTTATTTCTTCTTCCTGGATTTTAATACCTACACCGAATTTCTCTTTCGTTTCCTTTACTGCTTGCTCAATATACAGATTGAATAACATCGCGGAGAGGCTACAACGCTGTCTCACTCCCTTCCCAACCACTGCTTCCCTTTCATGTCCCTCGACACTTATAACTGCCATCTGGTTTCTGTACAAATTGTAAATAGCCTTTCGCTCCCTGTATTTTACCCCTGCCACCTTCAGAAATTGAAAGACAGTATTCCAGTCAACACTGTCAAAAGCTTTCTATAAGTCTACAAATGATAGAAACGTAGGTTTGCCTTTCCTTAATCATTCTTCTAAGATAAGTCGTAAGGTCAGTATTGCCTCACGAGTTCCAACATTTCTACGGAATCCAAACTGATCTTCCCCAAGGTCGGCTTCTACTAGTTTTTCCATTCGTCTGTAAAGAATTCGGGTTAGTATTTTGCAGCCGTGAGTTATTAAACTGATAGTTCGGTAATTTTCACATCTGTTAACACCTGCTTTCTTTGGGACGTGAATTATTATATTCTTCTTGAAGTCTGAGGGTATTTCGCCTGTCTCATACATCTTGCTCACCAGATGGTAGAGTTTTGTCAGGACTGGCTCTCTCAGGGCCGTCAGTAGTTCTAATGGAATGTTGTCTACTCCCGGGGCCTTGTTTCGACTCATATCTTTCAGTGCTCTGTCAAACTCTTCACGCAGTATCGTATCTCCTATTTCATCTTCATCTACATCCTCTTCCATTTCCATAATATTGTCCTCAAGTACATCGCCCTTGTATAGACCCTCTATATACTCCTTCCACCTTTCTGCTTTCCTTTCTTTGGTTAGAACTGGGTTTCCATCTGAGCTCTTGATAGTCATAGAAGTGGCTCTCTTTTCTCCAAAGGTTCTTTCATCAATTAAATTCAATATAAATACTGCACAGTAATCATTCCGCTTCACTTAGCCAATCGCGAAAATATCTCAGTAATCTAAAAATTCGGAGACGAACTGCTTCAGTTTTCGACTGGGAAGAAAGGCAGATACATACTTTTATCAACGTGTATCTGCAATACGCAACTGAGCGCCGGGTGGTTCTCCATTGTTTCTCCGCCAGCCTACGGCCCATATCCTCCTTCAGCCAGGGTCACTAGGAAACATCGACACGCGAAAGCCATTCTCGCAATTTACGAGGAATTGTACGATATATTTAATTAGAAATCTCCACTCTCATCGATACTCGTGTGTGAACTGTGAATATCCTAGACTTGGAGGAAATCATGGGGGACAGTTCAGTTCAGGTTATAGCCGTCTTAATGGGGATTGGCTCTTCGGCAGTTACCTTTCCGCCATCACTTTTCAAAAAGAATCTCTGTTAGTACTGTTCAAGTGTTGTTAAACGATACTGTACTTCAATATCGCTTTATTCTTCCGACCACTATTAAGAACCATTCGTCATATTTTTTCTAGTAGGAGTTTTCTACTAGGAGTTCATGATGCTGTTATTACATCGCCGCGCGGGATTAGCCGAGCGGTCTGAAGCGCTGCAGTCATGGACTGTGCGGCTGGTCCCGGCGGAGGTTCGGGTACTCCCTTGGGCATGTGTGTGTGTGTGTGTGTGTGTGTGTGTGTGTGTGTGTGTGTGTGTGTGTGTGTGTGTGTGTGTGTGTGTATGTGTGTGTGTGTGTGTCCTTAGGATAATTTAGGTTATGTAGTGTGTAAGCTTAGGGAGAGATGACCTTAGCAGTTAAGTCCCATAAGATTTCACACACATTTGAACATTTTTCGTTATTACATTCAATTGCGGTAATATTGGAGAGTGTTGGGTACTGAAAAAGCTGGGAATTAATCCTGGTGAAAATATGATGACTGGGCTGCAACATTTCGATAAAATTAGGATAGCCGATGCAGACAGGTCTGCATCTAATATGGCGAAGAAGGCAAGACAAACATCCAGGAAGATGAAAAAGAAGCTGGAACACCTGCTGGAGGCCAAAGAAGGCTTATCATATGCAGGAGGACAGTTGTAATTAACTGTAAGTAGCAAATTTGAAAAGTTTTTTTCTTTAAAGAAAATTTCTCACGAACTAGAATTTTCAGTACATATGTCCCATTATATCAGAAAGTATCATAGATAAATGAATGACAGAGACTGTGCGTAACATAAAACGCCACCTCTGGTACTAGATTCATTAATATTCCCGCATTAGGAAGTTAACAAAAAATATTTTGTGCAGAAAAATAGTTAATATTTTTTGTTAATAAATTTTAAAAAGTATTTCTTAAAAACTATAAAACGGATAAAGTAGATTTTGCTATAGTTGACACTATTAGCATCATGTAACATACAGTAAAAGTATCAAGGTTCTGCATCAAATAGGTTTTTTTTTCACAAATGGGTCAAATACGTGCCTAATTGACACGGGTTTGGTCCCCTTTATGTCTGGCGCCAGCATCCACCAGGGAGTGTTGTACGACCGCCAGAGCCACGTATCTAGAGCCGTATCCTTTACGTCATTATCATGCGTGAAAGTATACTCAGAAAGGGACGTATTACTCACACCCCAGGATAGATATATATATATTTTTAGGATGTTTATATGAACTTGGCGGCCCACCTACATCTACATCCATACTCCACAAGCCACCTGACGGTGTGTGGCGGAGGGTACCTTGAGTACCTCCATCGGTTCTCCTTTCTATTCCAGTCTCGTATTGTTCGTGGAAAGGATTGTCGGTATGCCTCTGTGTGGGCTCTAATCTCTCCAATTTTATCCTCACGGTCTGTGCGCGAGATATACGTAGGAGGGAGCAATATACTGCTTGACTCCTCGGTGAAGGTATGTTCTCGAAACTTCGACAAAAGCCCGTACCGAGCTACTGAGCGTCTCTCCTGTAGAGTCTTCCACTGGAGTTTATCTATCGTCTCCGTAACGCTTTCGCGATTACTATCTTTTTTTTGTCCCACTTAACTTTTAACAGCTAAGATGCACCCCCGTCAGTAGATTCGTATCTTCTCTCGCGAGTGGAACCTGCCCCGTCGCCTCCGTGTTTACCACGGGCTGTTCGGCCTCCACAAACCACGCGTCTGCTGGAACAGACTTCCCCCTGTCTTCATCTGGACTGCCGCAGCGAGTTGTGGAGCGCCTACTGCTGCATTTTTCTCGCCCGGCCCAAGTAGCTGACGTCTCTCCGCCCCAGACAGCCGCTTCGTGACCGGTTTCCGTGCGATTACTTCCGATTAAATGTGTTTATAATAGTCTTCACTGTACTAGCACGTCTCCCAGAGGTTACTCCGATTCCTCGAGAAGTGCTTCCTTTCCGAAACAACGTTACGAAGATTTTTCTCCCTCTACTTTTGCAGTTGTCGTCGTTTTCGAGCCGCACCAAACTAGCGACGGAAGACCGAAATCGCGCGACACGGACGTTCGCCGTGCAGTGCTGCAACCCGCTCAGCAGCGGAGGTCAACACGGAGCGCTCTGGGCCAGTTCCCCACCGCTTTACGCCACCCGTACTCCAGTCTCAGCTAGAACTAGAATGAAATGTTTCTAGAATCAAGTTTGGAAGGTAGGAGACGAGGCACTGGCGGAATAAAAGCTGTGAGGACGGGGCGTGAGTCGTGCTCGGGTAGCTCAGATGGTAGAACACTTGCCCGCGAAAGGCAAAGGTCCCGAGTTCGAGTCTCGGTCCGGCACACAGTTTTCATCTGCCAGGAAGTTTCAGCTAGAACTGTTCTTTTGTAAATGCTGTACTTCGAGACAAGAGTCTGTGGACCATCAACTGACGATTTACCTTCAAAGGCAGCTTTAAATATTCAGCCCATTCCACCGAACGTCGATATGCAGCACGATTTTGTAACATATATTGTGTTCCGACACTATGAATTACCTCGAAGGGAACGATAGATTGACACACAGTCAAGACGGATTTAGAAAGCATCGTTCTTGTGAAACACAACTAGCTCTTTACTCCCACCAAGTATTTACTGCTATTGATAAGGGATTTCAAATTGATTCCGTATTTCTCGATTTCCGAACGGCTTTTACACTGTACCGCAAAAGCGGATTGTGGTGAAATTGCGTGCTTATCGAGTATCGTGTCAGTTATGTGACTGGATTTGTAGTTTCCTGTCAGAGAGGTCACAGTTCGTAGCAACGGACGGAAAACCATCGAGTATACAGGAGTCTGGCGTTCCCTGAGGCAGTGTTATACGAGGTGCATTCAAGTTCTAAGGCCTCCGATTTTTTTTCTAATTAACTACTCACCCGAAATCGATGAAACTGGCGTTACTTCTCGACGTAATCGCCCTGCAGACGTACACATTTTTCACAACGCTGACGCCACGATTCCATGGCGGCGACGAAGGCTTCTGTAGGAGTTCGTTTTGACCACTGGAAAATCGCCGAGGCAATAGCAGCACGGCTGGTGAATGTGCGGCCACGGAGAGTGTCTTTCATTGTTGGAAAAAGCCAAAAGTCACTAGGAGCCAGGTCAGGTGAGTAGGGAGCACGAGGAATCACTTCAGAGTTGTTATCACGAAGAAACTGTTGCGTAACGTTAGCTCGATGTGCGGCTGCGTTGTCTCGGTGAAACAGCACACGTGCAGCCCTTCCCGGACGTTTTTGTTGCAGTGCAGGAAGGAATTTGTCCTTCAAAACATTTTCGTAGGATGCACCTGTTACCGTAGTGCCCTTTGGAATGCAATGGGTAAGGATTACGCCCTCGCTGTCCCAGAACACGGACACCATCATTTTTTCCAGCACTGGCGGTTACCCGACATTTTTTTGGTGGCGGTGAATCTGTGTGCTTCCATCGAGCTGACTGGCGCTTTGTTTCTGGATTAAAAAATGGCATCCACGTCTCATCCATTGTCACAACCGACGAAAAGAAAGTCCCATTCGTGCTGTCATTGCGCGTCAACATTGCTCGGCAACGTGCCACACGGGCAGCCCTGTGGTCGTCCGTCAGCATTCGTGGCACCCACCTGGATGACACTTTCCGCATTTTCAGGTCGTCATGCAGGATTGTGTGCACAGAACCCACAGAAATGCCAACTCTGGAGGCGATCTGTTCAACAGTCATTCGGCGATCCACCAAAACAATTCTCTCCGCTATGTCGATTGTGTCGTCAGACCGGCTCGTGCGAGCCCGAGGTTGTTTCGGTTTGTTGTCACAAGATGTTCATTTAACTGTCGCACCCACGAACGCACTTTCGACACATACGTAACTCCATCACCACATGTCTCCTTCAACTGGTTTCACACCACGCAAATTCAGAAAACGAATGATTGCACGCTCTTCAAGTAAGGAAAACGTTGCCATTTTAAGTATTTAAAACAGTTCTCATTCTCGCCGCTGGCGGTAAAATTCCATCTGCCGTACGGTGCTGCCATCTCTGGGACGTATTGACAATGAACGCGGCCTCACTTTAAAACAATGCGCATGTTTCTATCTCTTTCCAGTCCAGAGAAAAAAAAACTCTGAGGCCTTAGAACTTGAATGCACCTCGTACTCCCTTTGCTGCTTTGCCAAGCAGTACAAACTCTTGCCGGGCACTGTCTTGCTCAAGTGCAATGCCGTTTCTTTTCACAGCACCGCACCTTTGGTTATCATCTGCGACACGAAACTACGTCCCGTTGTGTTGCCCTTTATGTCGCGGCCCTCTGGGCTCGCCTTTCAGCACGATAACGGCCGCCCGCACGCGGCAGGAGTTGGTGCTGTTTCTCTTTGAGCAGCCAAACTCTGCCTCCAGTTGAGAACGGGGGGAGCACTCGGGTAGCGCCCTCCAACGCTCTGTGGAGACAACTGGAGAGAGTGTGGCACGTTATGCCTCAGGAGGGCATCGAACGAGTCGACCAATCGGCAGGGGCCAGTGGTGGACCAACCTCTCACTGCCTTTATCGATTTGTGAAGCACTTTTTATGAAAAAGTTATCATTAGTACGTCGGATCTACCGACTTCTGTCCCATTCGGACAATTCTGTCCAGGTGTGCCTTTTTTACCCCTAGGACTGTACTTAACACGTTAACTCGTTTGTAAAGTAATGGGGACGTCGACCGCCCAAGTGAGTGGCAGCTGAATTTCTTCTTCAACCCTTTCGTGGGCAGAATTGTCGAGCAGTTTTTTTAATGAATGGAGAGCAGATAGTAGTTAACTGATAGGTATATTTATCATACAGAATATCAAATTTGCTCCAACTGTGAAAGTGAGGTTACACAACAAGGTGGTAAGTATTCTTCCCACTGCCATTCCTTGGAGTTAAATGACAAAAACAACTCTTTCAATATACGTCATAAAAAAACTGGTTCAAATGGCTCTGAGCACTATGGGACTTGACATCTTAGGTCATCAGTCCCCTAGAACTTAGAACTACTTAAAGCTGACTAACCTAAGGACATCACACACATCCATGCCCGAGGCAGGATCCGAACCTGCGACCGTAGCGGTCACGCGGTTCCAGACTGAAGCGCCTAGAACCGCACGGCCACTCCGCCCGGCTATATACGTCATATTTATTTGATAAATTTTCTTCTCTTGTTACAATGCTTATTCACAATTACCTGCCATGAAATTTTCTGAAACTTGTGTCTATACAAAGTAGTATTTGACAATATGTACAACACAGCGAGTGCGCTTTTCCGTAGCTTTGGTACTACAATCATGCCACCTCCAGTAGATTTCTCCTACAATGGGTCGATGCTCCCCTACAGCCACATGACGAAAATCTTCAGGTACTTTACCGCTTCTTGCCAGAAAGACAGGTTTTCGTCCACGCCTTTTTTGGGATGAGAAGCCAACGATCAATTGTCTGGCTACACGGATCCTGTATGTGAGCTGATCGTGCTGTCCACTTTCTCTTTTACTTATTTCCCACAGGATAAAACTGGTCACTGCGGCAACGTCCGCCAGGAAATAAAATATTGTGTGCCACCGTTTTACAGAACGTCTGCCAGTAGCATAACTTTCTCGTAACTGATCAAACTTATCGACACCACCCATTATTTTGTTGCCGGCCGAAGTGGCCGTGCGGTTCTAGGCGCTACAGTCTGCAACCGAGCGACCGCTCCGGTCGCAGGTTCGAGTCCTGCCTCGGGCACGGATGTGTGTCATGTCCTTAGGTTAGCCAGGTTTAATTAGTTCTAAGTTGTTGGCGACTAATGACCTGAGAAGTTAAGTCGCATACTGCTCAGAGCCATTTGAACCGTTGAACCATTGAACCATTATTTTGTTGTATTCTGCCACAACTTCAGGACAAGAAATCACTGTACTAGTACCATCCTTGTTTTTCCTTTTCACTGTGGCTGTTTCTGACGGGTCACGAATTGAGGACAGGGAAGTGACTGGACGGTTGACCATCTATTTTACTGCAGAAATGGCTCCTTTTGTTTCAAACTGGAATTCTCCTCGTTCCAGTTTTACGTTTTTCTTCATAAATTTGGGTAAATCAAAAGTATTTAGCTTATACTATAGCTTTGAGGCGAAAATCACAGAATGTCACGCAAACAGCACTAAAAGGCTCCTCTACAGGGCAACACTCAGCTATACAATGGCTCTGCGCGAAGGTACAGCAAAAACGGCGGGAACTTCCGATTGGAAGTAGTACCGTATACTGTTCACTAGCTGGTAGGACCGTACAGAGGTGGGAACTGTGAATCCCACGGGACTAGGAGCGGGTTGACTGTAGTGGGAAGCATGTTTCCCACGGCTCACGAAAGGGTGAATGAGTGCAGCTTTTACTGGTTCTACGCTGACTGAGGAACTCAGCTGCGTATTACAGCCGTGTAGGTACCGTGAGGACCAGGGCAGACAAATTACAGCGCCGATAAGAAAATCCAGCAGTAAGAAACTGCAACACGTCCTACAAAGTAAGGTAACCTCTGGCACGTACTTCAAAGCGGCCTGTAAAGTACAGAAGCAGAGTGAAGCGGTGTGTGTGTGTGTGTGTGTGTGTGTGTACGGGAAGCCAGCTAAAGCCGGCCGGGGAACGCGGACTAATTGGCCAGTTAGCGACAATGAGCTGGCGCACAGTGGGGGGAATCCCCCTCCCTCGCGCGCCGGCTGTTGCGTCATCTCGCACACATCTGATCCGCTAGGCTCTTTTTCTGGTCTCGCCTGTGCTTACAGCCAACACACACACACACACACACACACACACACACACACACACACACACAAGCGTAAGATGTGTAGAAAGTATACACAACATTTTTGTATGGTGCGAAAACTGGCAATCTCCCCTAAACAACAAAAATTGTGAGTTCATTCACATCGCTACTAAAAAAGATGCTACGTTTCTGTTACACAGTGTGTCAGACAAAATTAACAGCTGATCCGTCGTTACAACTATAAGAAAGTGCGTGTTTTCCTCACCATACGCGTCTCGCATTACTGAAGTAGAGGATCATAAACGGTCTGTAATTAAAAATATTTATACTTTCATTTTTCTAGATCTAAAACCAGTTCGTTAACAAATTGTCGGTTTTCATTTACGGTCATTCCTGCTTTGTTTTTCGCCTACATCAGGAAATGCCGTCTGCTGGCACGTACTTTGTTTCTTTGTTTATTAGGCACTGATACTTGCAATCTGATTTTTCACTACTCTGCATAACTAAGCCTTTTTTTTTTTTACATTTATACAGAACACTTATTCCCTACACAACTGTCCATTGTTCATTTGTATACTTCTTACTGTGTGTCGTGCTTTTTTGTCTCGCGAAAATTCCCGCTACGCAAAGTGGTCGCACGTTTGAGGCTCTTTTATAGGCGGGAGTTCGATTTATTGAAGATGCAGGGGGGTGGGGAAGGGATGGTGTTGACAACAGAAGACTTTACGGAATGAAATGCAGCGGAGTGTGCGCTGATACGAAACTTGCTGGGAGGTTAAATCTGTGTGCCGGATCGAGACTCGAACTCCAGACCTGTGCTCTAGCGACTCAGCCAGTACCACTCCGCTGCAGAGCGAGAATTCACCGTGGGAACATCGCGCCTGGCTGTGGCTAAGCCGCTGTGGCCGAGCGGTTCTAGGCGCTTCAGTCCGGAACCGCGCTGCTGCTACGGTCGCAGGCTCGAATCCTGCCTCGGGCACGGATGTGTGTGATGTCCTTAGGTTAGTTAGGTTTAAGTCTAGGGGACTGATGACCTCAGATGTTAAGTCCCATAGTGCTCAGAGCCGTAAGCCTCTCTTCCCCGAGTGCTAGTCTCAAGTTCCGCAGCAGAGGTTCTGTGTGAGGTAGGGAGAGACATTTTATTTTCCCATCTCGCAGTTTTACAATTTCGCATCGCGTCTGCAGACATCGTGTAGCATTCGGTAGGTAGAGCGGTACTGCACGAAGCACACACTCGGGAGTAGGATGTGAGTTCCGACGCTCACCGAAGAGACCGGGGGATCCTGCCGACGAGAGGCAATCGAAACCTCTGATACGGATGTGTGTGTGTGTGTGTGTGTGTGTGTGTGTGTGTGTGTGTGAAAACAACCAGTAACTCCATTACCAAAGGCCTTTTACTACATAGTCAGTCAAGTAGCACGTTTAGCTGCATCACTTGGTATTACTTTTTAAGGAACTGTTTACGCTTCTCTTGTAAAAGTCTACACAATGGAGTTACGAGGTTTCCGTCACCAGTGGACGGTGGAGTGTGGCTCTGTGGCTACACGTGGCAACACCCGTTACGTCACTAGCGAGGAACGCAGGCGAAGCAAGTAATCTCGCTTAGTAAATACTTGCTGACACAAGCAGACGTTAAGGGAAGCCTACCTTCTTACTATACAGGGTGTATAGAAAAGAATCACCCGATTCGGCACATCTACAGGGTGAAAAGTATTTAAACCGACATACTCTGGGAGGTTGTAGGGGACATCGAAACAAATACTTTTCCGTAATGTCATTTTTTCTTATGAGGATTATTTAAACCTGTGGACGCCGTATTACGCTCTTCAGTAGTTAGAGGCGGTATTACGCTCTTCAGTTGTAGGCAACTGCTGTCCACCAGTGTAGTACTGCATTGTCTCTGTTTACTAATGGAGCGACACACCTGGAGTGAGTACACTGATATGGTTGGTTCGTACTACGTAGCGCACCACAACGGACGAGCTGCACAGCGGGTTTATCAACAACAACGTCCTAATCGACGTATCCCGCATCATACGACCTTTGCTGCTGTGTACCGACGTCTGCGTGAGACCGGGTCATTTAGCGGATTACCTGGACAGGGACGCCGTCGCACGGTAAGAACGCTGCAATTCGAGGAAGCTGTCTTGCACCATGTGGAGCGGGATCCTTCAATCAGCACTCGTGCATTCGCACGTAACACGGGGACGAATCAGACGAATGTAAGAACAGTCCCTTCGAGAGAAATTGTTACGTCCATTTCACTTACAGCGTATCCACAACCTGGAACCAGTTTATTATCCACCCAGAGCACAGTTTTCGTAGTGGTATCTGGAACAGTGTCAAATGTATCCTACATTTCCATCTTCTGTGTTGTTTACCGATAAAGCAACGTTTGGGGGTGATGGAGTCTTCGACATGCACAGTTCGCATGTTTGGAATGGGGATAACCCACATGCCACAGTTACTAGCGCTCATCGAGTGCGGTTCTTCGTTAACGTGTGGGTCAGTGTTGCTGGGGACTGTTTAATTGGGCCGTATCTGCTACCCAGGCCATTAAATGGCAGGCAGTGTAACAGTTTTCTCGCCAGAGCATTGCCAGAATTGCTGGAAGACGTCCCGCTCCCTACAAGACAACTCATGTGGTTGCGACGTGACGCGGCGCCGGCACATTTCAAGCGTCGTGTGTGTCGATTCCTAGACCGACGGTTCTCAGAAACGTGGATTGACAGAGGTGGTCCTGTACCGTGGCCTGCTCGATCCCCAGATATGTCCCCTCCGGACTTTTCTGTGTGGGGAGAGATGCGCAACCTTGCTTCTGCAACTCCTGTTTCATCAGAAAAGGATCTGGTTGCCCAGATGGTAGCAGCAGTAGGAACAATTCAGGATACTCCTGGGGTTTTTGCCCGTGTCAGACAGAACATGATCCGATGGTTCAACCTTTGTTTACATATCAATGGAGGCATTTTTGAAAATCTACCGTAATTGAAATTGGATTGTGTTAATGTGTTGTCCTTGGTCATAAAAAAATGGAAAAGTGTTTGTCGCTTTAATTAATTTGCAGCCAGAGAAATCTTCCACTATCGGTTTAAATACACCTCATAGGAAAAAATGACACTAGGGAAAAATATTTGTTTTGATGTCCCCTATAGCCTCCCAGTGTTTGTCGGTTTAAATAATTTTCACCCTGTATATTTTTGAAACTAATGAACATATACAATGATTTTGTTTTTGATGAACGGGAACACAAAAAGAAGTTTTTTTCCCATAACTTTCAGTACGTGTTCAATATGCACCTACTCTGTAGGAATCAGCATGGGTTTCGAAAAAGACGGTCGTGTGAAACCCAACTCGCGTTATTCGTCCACGAGACTCAGAGGGCCATAGACACGGGTTCCCAGGTAGATGCAGTGTTTCTTGCCTTCCGCAAGGCGTTCCATACAGTTCCCCACAGTCGTTTAATGAACAAAGTAAGAGCATATGGACTATCAGACCAACTTTGTGATTGGATTGAAGAGTTCCTAGACAACAGAACGCAGCATGTCATTCTCAATGGAGAGAAGTCTTACGAAGTAACAGTTATTTCAGGTGTGCCGCAGGGGAGTGTCGTAGGACCGTTGCTATTCACATTATACATAAATGATCTTGCGGGTGACATTGGAAGTTCACTGAGGCTTTTTGCGGATGATGCTGTGGTATATCGAGAGGTTGTAACAATGGAAAATTGTACTCAAATGCAGGAGGATCTGCAACGAATTGACGCATGGTGCAGGGAATGGCAATTGAATCTCAATGTAGACAAGTGTAATGTGCTGCGAATACATAGAAAGAAAGATCCCTTATCATTTACCTACGATATAGCAGGTCAGCGACTGGAAGCAGTTAATTCCATAAATTATCTGGGAGTAGGCATTAGGAGTGATTTAAAATGGAATGATCATACATAGTTGATCGTCGGTAAAGCAGATGCCAGACTGAGATTCATTGGAAGACTCCTAAGGAAATGCAATCCGAAAACAAAGGAAGTAGGTTACAGTACGCTTGTTCGCCCACTGCTTGAATACTGCTCAGCAGTGTGGGATCCGTACCAGATAGGGTCGATAGAAGAGATAGAGAAGATACAACGGAGAGCAGCGCGCTTCGTTACAGGATCGTTTAGTAATCGCGAAAGCCGGCCGCGGTGGTCTAGCGGTTCTAGGCGCGGAGTCCGGAACCGCGCGACTGCTACGGTCGCAGGTTCGAATCCTGGCTCGGGCATGGATGTGTGTGATGTCCTTAGGTTAGTTAGGTTTAAGTAGTTCTAAGTTCTAGGGGACTGATGACCACAGATGTTAAGTCCCATAGTGCTCAGAACCATTTGAACCATTTGAGTAATCGCGAAAGCGTTACGGAGATGATAGATAAACTCCAGTGGAAGACTCTGCACGAGAGATGCTCAGTAGCTCGGTACGGGCTTTTGTTAAAGTTTCGATAACCTAACTTCACCGAAGAGTCAAGCAGTATATTGCTCCCTCCTCCGTATATCTCGTGAAGAGACCGTGAGGATAAAATCAAAGAGATTACAGCCCACACAGAGGCATACCGACAATCCTTCTTTCCACGAACAATACGAGACTGGAACAGAAGGGACAACCGATAGAGGTACTCAAGGTACCCTCCGTCACACACCGTCAGGTGGCTTGCGCAGTACGGATGAAGATGTTGTCAGCTTGCGGAATTTAGTAAACAAGTACGTCATAACGGCATCCCTGGCTCTGAGCACTATGGGACTTAACATCAGAGGTCATCAGTCCCTTAGAACTTTGAACTAGTTAGCTAACCTAAGGACATCACACACATCCATGCCCGAGGCAGGATTCGAACCTGCGACCGTAGCAGTCGCGCGGTTCCAAACTGAAGCGCCTAGAACCGATCGGCCACACATGCTAACGGCATCCCTTTTGAACATTATTCCGAGTAATGCAGTCTCCCGCTTCGTCAGTTAGAATGGCAGGAAGCAGAGGTGCACTTTGCAGAGAACCCGACGTCGCTGAGAAGTGTTCTGCGAGGGATACAGGCATGCAGAGCTTGTCGGCAAAACAGGAAGAAAGAGCCCCACACGACGACTCACAAGAGTCCGAGGACGGGCTGTCTCGGGCTCCGCAAAACTAGGATGGGGGAGCACAACCAATCATAGTTACGCATCTTACGTCATCTCGACGACCGACTGGCTATACTGGGGGGTTTCCTGTAAGTGCGGTGGGGGGTGGGGGGTCTTGTAACCTGCCCACGAAAGACAGAGCTCTCGAATTCGAGCGTCCGTCTCTAGAGACATGCGTTTTTACCGGATACATCTCAGTAACTGGCCTCCGATTGTAACTTCAGAGTGGCACTAGCTAAACGTTCTCTAGGTGCTGGCATCGCATCGTCTTCCTTTAGGGGGGGGGGGGGCAGACCTCGTCACAATCTGGCCGCCCCCACCCCCAACCTTGCTTCCTCCACCCACACATCCTACTTCCACAAAACTGGATGCGATCGCGAAACTCGACAGCAGCAGTGGACAAACGTGCCGGACAAGAAGGCTCCAGTCAGCCAGCTTCCGGCACGCCTGGGTGAGCAGAGGGCGCTGCGGAGTCGCGCTGCCGGGCCGGCGCCCGCTGGAGGCTCCAGGCTGGAATGTGACCTCGGCGCCGGCCGGCAAGGGCAAGCGCGCGCAGGCACTCCGCAGCCACACACGTGGAGCGGCGGCCAGCCTTCTGTCACGTGATGTACAAAATACGTATGGGCGACGAACCACGCAAAGTGAGACCGATTAGGAGGGAGCGGAACTAGACAGGCGCAGTACTGAACTCCTGGTGAGTATTCTGCACCCAATGAACATGCAATCCCAAAGAAAGCAGGTGTTGACAGATGTGAAAATTACCGAACTTTCTGTTTAATAAGTCACAGCTGCAAAATACTAACGCGTATTATTTACAGACGAATGGAAAAACTGGTAGAAGCCGACCTCGGGGAAATCAGTTTGGATTCCGTAGAAATAACGGAACACGGGAGGCAATACTGACCCAACGATTTATCTTAGAAGAAAGATTAAGGAACGGCAAATCTACGTTTCTAGCATTTGTAGACTTAGAGAAAGCTTTTGACAATTTTGACTGGAATACTCTCTTTCAAATTCTAAAGGTGGCAGGTGTAAAATACGGGGAGCGAAAGGCTATTCACAATTTGTACAGAAACCAGATGGGAGTTATACGAGTCGAGGGGCATGAAAGGGAAGCAGTGGTTGGGTAGGGAGTGAGATAGGGTTGTAGCCTATCCCCGATGTTATTCAATCTGTACATTGAGCAAGCAGTAAAGGAAACAAAAGAAAAATTCGGAGTAGATATTAAAATCCGTGGACAAGAAATAAAAACTTTGAGGTTCGCCGATAACATTGTAATTGTGTCAGAGACAGCAAAGGACTTGGAAGAGCAGTTTAACGGAATGGACAGTGTCTTGAAAGGAGGATATAAGGTGAACATCAACAAAAGAAAAACGAGGATAACGGAATGTAGACGAATTAAATTACGTGGTGCTGAGGGAATTAGATTAGGAAATGAGATACTTAAAAATAGTAAATGAGTTTTGCTATTTGGGGAGCAAAATAACTGATGATGGTCAAAATAGGGAGGGTATAAAATGTAGACTGGCAAAGGCAAGGAAAGCGTTTCTCAAGAAGAGAAATTTGTTAACGTCGAGTATTGATTTAAGTGTCAGGAAGTCGTTTCTGAAACTATTTGTATGGAATGTAGCCATGTATGGAAGGGAAACGTGGACGATAAATAGTTTGGACAAGAAGAGAATAGAAGCTTTCAAAATGTGGTGCTACAGAAGAATGCTGAGGATTAGATGGGTAGATCACATAACTGATGAGGAGGTATAGAATAGGATTGGGGAGAAGAGGAGTATGTGGCACAACTTGACAAAAAGAAGGGATCGGTTGGTAGAACATGTTGTGAGGCATCAAGGGATCACAAATTTAGCATTGGAGGGAACCGTGGACATTCTGCGAGCGCCTACGAATTTCTGGAAAACTCTGGTTTTCCGGCAAAGGAAACTTGAAGCCCGTTCTCTGCTCGGACCGCAGCTCCGCTCCAGACGCTACGTACAGCGCCGCCAGCTAGCGGAGCTTCGAAGAACTGTGGGCACTGAAGGGGGAGTTCTCCACGATTCTGTATTTTGTAACCTAAATTATCCGGGGAAAAATTTGTTCCACTGCTTAATTGAACGCCTTTCCGTCACGTAGATGTTAGGTGCTGCCTTTATGACCACCGACTTTGTCCGGGTTCCTGAAGTTTCGTAAGCCGACGTACTTACTGACTGCAGACGGAATTTTCCTTTTTGCCTTAAAACATGTTCGTCGTGCACGTTTGACCTTTTATTTATATACGCTAAGGAGGGAACACGATTACCGTGTGGATACGGGAGGAAATGTGCTGACGCAGGAACTTTACGCGTGTCCGTTTCCGTGAACAAAGCGTACGGTCCGAGATCCGAATAACGCCGGCAACTGCCGCAGATCGCGTTAAGCGGCACTTTCCGTGTGATAACTGGGGTCCGTGCCGGAACGTCGGATTCGCCCCTCCGCCTTCAACCTCGGCTGCCTCGTGCTGCCGACCTGTGTGGCCGAGCGGTTCTTGGCGCTTCAGTCTGGAACCCCGCGACCGCTACGGTCGCAGGTTCGAATCCTGCCTCGGTCACGGATGTGTGTGATGTCCTTAGGTTAGTTCGGTTTTAGTAGTTCAAAGTTCTAGGGAACTGATGACCTCAGATGTTAAGCCCCCTTAGGGCTCAGAGCCACATAACTGTCCATTGCGAGACTAGCGTTTAGTCATAGTTCTGAAATCCCATAGTGAGTCCCGTCGATCGGCCCACATTGTGCATATGAAACCTCACAGGAAACTGTATCACTTGAAAGAGGGATCGACAGCAGAGTGCTCTAGGCCCTTGTGGCTGGCAGCGCATCACGTGACCACGTTAGTAGACATTATTCCTCGGGTTTAACAGTTTCCACAAATGGCACTTTGTATTTCGAGTTGGTCGTTTAGTGTGCGGGAATCGGCTTTCGTGTGCAGTGTAAATATCACCTACGTTGATTTTTTTTAAAAATGCTAACAGAGCTGTGAGGGCGGGTCGTGAGTCGCGCTTCACCCGGTAGAGCAATTGGTCGCGAAAGGCGTATGTCCCGAGTTCGAGTCTCGGTCCGGCATACAGATTCAATCTGCTAGGAAGTTTCATATCAGCGCACACTCCACTGCAGAGTGAAAATCCCATTCCGGGGACAGAAAAGTAAGTTACCGGGAACAGTCAGCCGCAAAAGGAACTAGGGCCTCGAAGAAGGTATCTTTTGATTGAGAGAGTGACGAAAGCAACTGGGCCTGACTACAAGCGAACATTTAAGAAGGAAGTGTACAGTTAGCACAGGTTGTTGTGTGGGTGCAGCGTAAGAATATCTGATTTTCCGCCCGGAAGTAAATTCGCGAACGAATAAAATTGTTAGGGACCTTGAACATTTTTCCGAAAAAAAAAAATGGAAAAGCTCGAAAACTCTCACTTACACAAAAATGCGAAATAGAGTTGTCAAAACTTATACGTTATTTTGATATTGCCCCAAACTGTACTTAATTACGCACTAAAGAATAAAATTCGACAAAGAATTGTTTTTGTCAGATTCGTTACGCAACTTATCATCATCATCATCATCATTATTATTGGCAGTGGCTGTAGTTGTATAAACTTGTTGATTCAAAAATGGTTCAAATGGCTCTGGCTCTGAGCACTATGGGACTTAACTGCTGAGGTCATCAGTTCCCTAGAACATACAACTACTTAAACCTAACTAACGTAAGGACATCACACACATCCATGCCCGAGGCAGGATTCGAACTTGCGACCGTACCAGTCGCGCGGTTCCAGACTGTAGCGCCTAGAACCGCTCGGCCACCCTGGCCGGCACTTGTCGATTAGCACTACTGTTATACAACAGACGCTATTTATTTCACACACTCGAATTTATCTGAATCTAAAAATTTGAGAACACCCAAAACGTATACTCACGAGCCGCCACTGATTTCGTGGCTATAAAAAATCACTGAGTCACAGTTGAAATCGGCCAACGCATACAAATATCTGTGTGTAACGCTTTGTTGGGACAGGAAAAGAATGATAACACAGGTTCAGTCGTGGGTACTGGTAGAATATTGGTGAAGTGCAATCAGTCTACAAAGGAGATTACTTACAAATCATTCTTGCGACACATCCTAGAATACTGCTGAAGTGTAAGGCTGCCTGTACCAGATAGGACTAACAGTAGGGCAGCACCAATGGTCACACGTTTGTTTGATCCGTGGGAGTGTGTCACGGGGATATAGAACAAACTCAACTACCAAACCCTTGAAGGCAGGTGTTAACTTTCCCAAGAAAGTCTACTAAAAAAAATATCAACAACCGATTTTAAATGATGCGTAATGATGTTTGGTTTGTGGGGCGTTCAATTGCACAGTCATCAGCGCCCGTACAAACTCCGATGTCCGATTTTTTCCACACAGTCCGATTTTTTCCACACAGTCCGATTTTTTCCACACAGTCCGATTTTTTCCACACAGTCCGATTTTTTCCACACAGTCCGATTTTTTCCACACAGTCCGATTTTTTCCACACAGTCCGATTTTTTCCACACAGTCCGATTTTTTCCACACAGTCCGATTTTTTCCACTGTCATGAGTGATGATGATGATGAAATGATTTGGGCAACACAAACACCCAGTCCCCGGGCAGAGAAAATCCCCAACGCGGCCGGGAATCGAACCCGGGACCCCGTGGCAGCAACACTAGCCACGAGCTGCGGACGAAATGATGGTTGTACGAATATATTACAACCTCCTGCATATCGCTCACACAGAAACTGTGAGGACAAGATTAGATTAATTGCAACACACACACACACACACACACACACACACACACACACACACACACACAGAGAGAAGAATCTAAACGATCATTTCCCCCTTCCCCCCACCCCCGCTCCAAATGTGAATGGAACTGGAAAGGCTCTACTAACAGTGGGACGTCAACTTTTCCATGCACTCCCGTATCATTTGCAGAGTACGGATGTAGAATCACCAGGAAGGAAAAAAAAACTGTCGGGTTATGGCTAATCTGGCTGCATTTAAAATCTCATTTCAGCACTCGGGGACTGGTACATATCCAGCATCAGCCGAGGAGATGGGAGTCTGGGGAGCGGCTGGCGAACTTAAGTCTCCCTTGCTGACTTGTGGGACGAAATGCAGGAGAGACCGAAACTCGATTGGAACAACACACGACATACAGGTGTACTGGCTGGCGAGGGATGCGATTGGGCTTTGAGGCGTGTTTCGAGGTCACTTTTTTACGATTTTCTTGAGTGACTGTAAAACCGTGGCCTCCAGCGAAAACTTATCCCGGTACAAAATTTAGCTACATTACATTTCCTACAAAAAGGTCCTGCCCATTTTTTTCTGTCGGGCCAACAGTCTGCGCGTAGCTAGCGACACAATGCAAAAATCTCGGGCGTGGTTTTCTTGAAGGCCAGGCGTAACATGGCGGGTTGCATGAAACAACATCGACAGGTGCACCCTGTATACCGCACACTGACAAGTCGAAACTAAACACAAAGTCTTGAATGCCATAGAGTGATACAGATGCCTCAGAACCAGTAAGGGCTTATTCTACTGAATGTCTCACCGGGCAGCTAATAAAAATTAGGTTGCATTCGCCCCTCCCTCGCGTCCAAGTCTCAGTGGCGGCCGGTGAAACGGGTCGCGTTGAGGTTTTTAAGACGACGGTTAACGGAATTGCGGCAGTTTGAAAATGGGTTATATTGCGAGGAAGGTCAACTTCTTGCACACCTCATTTCATACAAACTGTTACACACTAGCCGTTAAAAAGTGTTCGGAATTTTAGGGTCGCTCAAACAGTGTAGCTGTCTCTAATTATTGCAGACATCACTGGAAAAGGACATTTTCAAAACTGAACTTGATTAAAAACAGAGCTTCGAACTTCCATGTCAGAACACAGGCCCATTGATTTGTTTTTCCCATGTTCCGAAACTGGTATTTCAACATAACTAGGGTTGTATAGCCTATCCCCAGCCGTCCGAGGTGGCCGAGCGGTTCTAGGCTCTTCAGTCCGGAACCACGCGGCTGCTACGGTCGCAGGTGCGAATCCTGCTTCGGGCATGGATGTGTGTGATGTCCTTAGGTTAGTTAGGTTTAAGTAGTTCTAAGTCTAGGGGACTGATGACCTAAGATGTTAAGTCCCATAATGTTTAGAGCCAACCAGCCAGCCTATCACCAGCGCACAATACATGAAACCGAACAAAAATTTCGACAGGCAATTGAAGTTCAAGAAGAAGAAATCAACAACTTTGAGGTTTACCGATGACACTGTAATTCAGTCGCAGGCGGCGAAGGACTTGTAAGAGCAACTAAACGGAAGAGAGAGAGTCTCGAAAGCAGATTATAAGATGTACATCGACAAAATTAAAACAAGGATGGAGGAATGTAATAAAATAAGGTGATACAGAGGGAAATCAGACACTAAAACTACTAGATGGCTTTTATTGTTTGGGCAGCAAAACCGATGATGGGCGAAGTGAGATACGAAATGAACGCAAATTAACCCATTGTTTGATAATGCATGTATTTAGCGACTTCCAACCAACTTTAAATTTAATTTCACTGTTTTTTCTGAATATTTTCTCGCTTACATGTTTGAAATGAACTACCTTACGGTATCGGTCCAGCGAAACACAGTCAGCACGGATTCGGAAAACATCGTTCTAGTCAAACACAAGTAGCTCTTTATTAGCACGAAGTAACGAGTGCTATGAAGAGGGGATCTCAAATTCATTCCATTTTTCTGAATTTCCAGACGCCTTTTGACACTTTTCCACCACAAGATAGTTTTACTCAAATTGTATGCCTAGAGAGTTTCGCTTCAGTTCTGCCACTGGAATCGTGATTTTTTTGTAGCAAAGGTCACACTCCGAAGTAATTGACGGAAAGTCATGGAGTAAAACAGAAGTGATATCCGACGTTCCCTAGTAAGTGCTATTGGCCCTCTGGTGGTCTTAATCTACTTAGACGATTTGGCAGATAATGTGAACAGTCGTCTTAGATTGTTTGCAGATAAAGTCATTTACCGTCTAGTAAAGTCATCAGAATATCAAAACCAATTGCAAATGACTTGACACTACATCTGAATGGTGGGAAAAGTAGCAATTCTCTCTCCATAAAGTTAGTATGATGTCATCCACATGAGTACAACAAGAAATCCTTTAAATTTTGATTACACGATAAATCACGCGAATTTAAAAGCTGTAAATTCGACTAAATACCGAACAAGTTGGAGCGATGACATGGATAATATTGCGGTGATGTCAAAGGGGGGACTACGTTTTATCGGCAGAACACTTAGATGATGCAACACGCCTACTAATGAGACTGGCTACACTACGCTTGTCCACCCTGCCCTGGAGTCGGATAGAATTGACGGAGAAAAATCGACTAAGTTCAAAGAAGGGCAACGCGTTTCCTACACTTGCGAAATACGGGAGAGAACGTCACAGATATAAAACGCGATTTGGGATGGCAGTCATTAAAACGAGGCATTTTTCATTGCGGAGGGATTTTTCCACGAAATTCAATCACCAACTTCCTCATCGGGATGCGAAAATAATTTGTTGAAACCCACCTACACAGGCAGAAATGATCATTAAAATGAAATAAGAGAAATCAGACCTCCTACAGACAGATTTAAGTGTCTATTTTTCCTACCCGCTATTAGCGTATGGGGCGGTAGAGAAAACTAACAAAGTGGTTCGAAGAACCTTCTGCCAGGCTTTTAAGTGTGAACTGCATAGCACTCATGTTGATGAAAATTAAATGAAAACACATTGAAATTCGTCTATAAAGTAATCAGATGTGCGAAGCTATTTCTTTTACAGGAGAGTTCGATTATTGGTAATCCATAACAGATGTAATTGAGATCTGAGTGGAAGGGTCTGGCAATAAAAAAAAAAAACAATGGGGAGACACTGCTGGCGACTCACCTGTGTGTTCCTGGGCGCCATGACAGGACTCCTGCCGCAGGTCCTGCAGTGTCCCGTGTCCTTATCCTTATCCTTATCCCGATCCTCGGCGAAACCGTCGACGCAGGAGGGCGCCCTGCGCGGCCGAGAAATGCCGCACAGCATGTTGCGAGTCAGCTCCTTTCACCGCGTGTCTCGCTCGATCGAAGCGACGCCAACACCTGACTCACTCACGCCCGCGCGTCACGCGAACGACACACGATTCTCCAGCCGCCATTCCGTCGTCTGTAATGGCTGCCGCTTCACAGTACAAACCACAGATGTTTTTGCTTTCCCTCTTACTCGTTACGTAACATCGCCGGAGCACTATTAGCACTCTTATTGTCGCTGACCCGCCGACAATCGCACCTCGAGTTTATTTTCTTTCTCGCCGTTCGTTACGAAATGCCGACGGAGCACGTAAATTGTCTGCGAATCGTAGCGTCGCAGTCTCACCGAGAGTCGCACTTCAGGTGTTTCCCGAACTTGTCGAGTAACGTCGTTGGCGCTCGGCAATTGTCACACGAGTTAATATCTGCGAACTCGGCCGGCAGTGTCTCGGCAACAAACAACTCGCGGATAGCACGGCGAAGCGAGCTAGCCGACTGTTCTGTTCTTTACGCAGTTATAGTGTGCAGAAAAAAGGGCAAGATTACGAGATTACTGACATTTTTCGCAGTGCAGTACGAAGAAGAGTTATAGTGAGGAATTTTTAACGAATTAGTAAATGTTCGGATTGTTTCGTACCACACGGCGCTTGTCGGACATCTGCGATGGTGCCCACACGGCTATATTTCACACAATATACGCCTTTTAATGTATCTGTGGCGTCGATATTACTGATGCCAGGCACAGACTGAACTGTTCATTGACGAAAGAGCGAAGTATGCTAAATTTCACACGCGCCGTTCAATTTTTTTGTGTGTCTCCTTTAGGAAGGCAGGCAGCGAAGGTGAGCTCACGTAATATCTGGACGCGAGCGCGGCCGACTTTCCAGTCGGTGGGAGTAGAACGAAGGCTGGGTAACGGCACGGTCTGCTGTCGCTCCCCTGCTGGATAGAGCTCCTTTGTCCAGCTGGAGACTGCTCGCGTTCGGAACGCGGCGCACCTGCGTCAGCACTGGAGGCGGCGCGGCCGGCGGCCGAGATTTTCCTGCCGCCTCCCCCCTCCACTTCCACCGCCCCTCCCCCTCTCCGGCAGCTGCGCGGCCCGGCAGGTGCACCGCCCCGCTGCAACCTCTTCTTCCTTCCTCCGACACACGGCGGCGATCGCGGAAACCGCAGCGCCGACAGATGCGTTCGAGCACGGAGCACACGCACCTCCGACTGACTGCCCGACAAACCGGTAGCGGCGCGAACAATCTCTGCCTGGCCGGCGTGCAGGATAAGGTGGAAGGGGGGGGGGGGGGCAGGTGCTGCCAGGTAACTAACCGGGGCCGAGTGGTGGGGGGGCAGCTAACCAGGTCACCTCGCCGGCGTCTCCTCCGGTCTACAAGGGATGGACTAAACTGCGGCCATACTGTGTCCGTGGCTGCTCTACAATTCTGGAAGGTACTTATGTTCTGTCGTTGCAACTACAAAAATGCGTGATTTTTTTCTCCAGACGCGTTTCGCTTTATTGACGTAGAGCAGGGGTCTCCAAACGTTCTAGTCTGCGGGTCACATTGATTCCTCCACGAAGTCATAAGGGCCAAGATCTACCTAGTGGGATTAACCCTATGAAACGCGTACGTTTCATATGTATTCATTACCAGCGATGGCGAGGCATGACAGAATCTCTGACCAGAGAGTTATTTATCGTGGCTAGTCTGCGCTTGACCGCGCGAGAGTTTAGTTGTGTGTGGCGAGTCGGCAGAGGGCGTAGACAGTTGGATAGTTGTACTCAGTCAGTGCCAGTGTGTAGCGAGTCGGCATGCGTCCGCGGTGTGCTCTGCCCACGAGTCTGGTCAGGAATGTGGTGGACGATATGTATATTATTGTAGAAGCTAATGAAGCAGCATTGCGCTCAGCTAATAACGTATGTTAATTGTAATTCATTTGTTCAAAATGATGCCCCAATAATAACTTTTTATAAAGTAACTCATTTAAAGAAAAAGATTCATTTCAAGCTAAATAATATTTCCTATGCATTCCCTCCAAGAATCAAAATTAAATTTAAGTCAGCATTGCACGAAGCTATGCCGAAAAATCAGATATAGATGCAGTTTTACTGAGGTACGAATTTTGGTTTAATTATTTCACAGGGCCGAAGGTCAGCGCTGCTGTCCTTATAAAATTTGTCAGGCTTAATTATTGCTGTTGAGTTGTTACATTCAGTTCATGGTTCATTATTTAATTAATGTTATTGTGGGTTTGTGATCAATCTTCATCCCTTAACGATATTTTGTGGGGAGTTTATATTTGGGCCATTATTATTCTTTAATTTTGCAAGGAGGTTACGCTTGGCTCATTTTTATTTTTCACTTTTGTGGGAAGACAACATTTGGCTCCATTTCTGTAATCATTGACTTTCTAAATTTCTCACGGGGAAGTTACACCTAGGACGCCTAATGGGGGAGGGGGCGGGGGTTCGTTGGACCCAAAATTTTTTATGTCCCCTGCTTTTGCCCAAGTAACTTTCACACTACTTATTCCCTTTGAGTTATTGTTTGTTGGCTATTTTAAGAAACGTCAGTGTCAATATTATTTATAGAAAATTCCTGCTTTGAAAGAAAAAATAAACTTATTATGGGTCCAACAAACCCTCCCCTGAGGCTTCCGTGCTATAGAAAATTTCCCTTACTAGGATTTCATATTTCTCATTTCTACAGCAATGCAAGTTAGTTTCTTGTTGGTTGGTATTCTTGATATTCACAACAATCAGTTTAATTTCAGAGGAAGTGATTGTTGATGTCAGTCAGCTGTTATTTATCTTGTACATTTGCAGTGAGTTAGTGCAGTTTCCGACACGTAGGCCTCCAGTAATTTTGGTGTCCTACACAGCAAAAATGAAACCGATTAAAAAATTACTGATGTTGTCAACAACGCACCCAGATAAAGGCACTGTTGGAGGAGAGAATAATAAAACCGAGATAAATGCATATTGTAATTCCACTAAAGGTGGAATTGATACCATTGATCAAATGGTGCGTATGTACACCTGCAAGAGGGGAACAAAGAGATGGCCTCTATCTGTATTTTACTCTCTCATCGACATTTGTGCTATCAATGCAACCACCATATTCATCCAGCAACATCCGAGATGGAATGAAAAGAAACACAACAAACGGAAACTTTATCTTCTGCAAGCTGGGATGGAAGTAGTGAAATTGCAGGTAGAAGAAAGAAGTGCCAATGCAAGAGGGTTATCTAACCAAAGTGATTAATCAATAGAGACTATTCTACAAAAGAAAATCAAAGAAGTGACAACAGAAGCACGTCACCCTCCTGCAGGGAAAGGACGGTGCCATATTTGTGTAAGAGAAGCTAAAACAAAGAAGCAGAAGTACAACAATCTAAGTAAACCAAAACAGTATTGTGGACAGTGTCATAAACATGTGTGTAACACACATTCAGAAAAAACTGTGAAGTGTGTCTCTTGCCTCGAAGTTGAGGAGTCAGTAGTCTATTGTATATGAACACATCTGTATTTTGTATTGTAATATGTCAATTTTTTATTTACTCAATCCGATATTTATAACAATTAACAACATTTATAAGCCGATGCCTTAGTTAAAATACATAAACCAATTTGGAAGTTGTAATTTTTCGTCAGTAAACTTATTAAAATCTGTGGGCTCGCCGAACCCTCCCATTACGCATCCAAGTTAGAAAAAAAGGATTGGGCGTCCTAGGGTTAAACAATCCTAGCACTCCACGATCACCGTAATGTAAGGCTAAAGGAAAGATGAAATCGCAAAAATCTAAGGTTGTTGGAATAGCCAGCACTGAAACGAACTACGATTTTTATTTAATTACATAATTTTGATTGGGGGACGTACATGACCGAATTTCTGGCATATTTTATTCTGGCGAATTTCACCGACAAAAAAGTATGTCACTGCACATTCTTCACGAAAGCGTCCTGCAAAGTTAACGAAATCTCAAAAATCACTGGTAACAACACTATTACTACAAGACGTAACAGAGGTAGAGTATGTCAACGCATTGTTATTTCAAGCAGCGCAACAATAAGTTTAGTTATGTAGTCTTGTAGCGAGTAGCAGAGCCAGAGCGTATATTTGATAGTTCTGTCGCGTGATTGTTTCTTCTATGTTGCGAGTGTCTCACGAGTTTTTTAGTGTTTTATGCGCTCTACTAGTAGGTGTGGGACAATTCAAAATTTGAATTCGAAGAGACAAGGAAAATCTGAAAATCGAAATACGTAAAGAAAGTTGCTTAAGAAGCATCTTCCATAATGATTGATTACAAAAGACAGTCGCCGAAGTGGCGTCCATTTGAAAGACTTGCACCAGACTCGTGAGTAGAATAAAATGGAAAGAGTTTTTTTACTTAAAATGTTTTCGCCAAACTAGTCTGTTAACCGTTCTTTTTTTTCACTATCGCACGGAGAATGGTCTGTCTGTTTATTGTGGATAGCCACAAGTTTAACCACGACATTCCGCTTTGTAAAGATAGAGCTCCGACAATGTCGCGGTTTTTTCGGTCGCGATAGGCCTCCAAACTCAATTGTCGGCAGTACAGGTACCACCTCAAATATTCGGCGGGCCGGAGACCAGGGATGTCCCGCCAGCTAACGCGTGCCGTAGTTTGGAGACCCCTGACGTAGGACATCAATAGTGGTCTGTAATTAACTTACTTACATTTGGATTTGCTTTAAGATCGAAAAAGAGTAATGACCAAAATTATCAGTATTTTATTAATACCGTCAGCTGCGCACGGGCGTTGATATAGATCAACGGGGACAGGCGAAAACGTGTGCCCCGACCGGGACTCGAACACGAGATCTTCTGCTTACACGGCAGACGCTCTGTCCATCTGAGCCACCGAGGGCACACATGTACACACACTACATTCGTAGTGTCCCAGCCCAACACACTCATTGCTCGTATTTTTTTTTTTTTTTTTTTTTTGTGGTTTTAGGGCGCACAACTTCAATGGTCAATAGCGCCCAGACTACGTTAGGAATGCACCGCGAGGCAAAAGTTTAAAACAGCAACTAAAAGGGAAAACACGATAAAAGACGACTAAAAGGCATAGGATTAAAAAAAACCAGCATAATCAAATGTCCTGAGAGAGGTTTGTCAAGTTGATAAAACGAAGAACGCGAGCAGCTGCTCGTGGGTCATCCGCTAAAATGGCTTCTAGAGTACATGGCTGGCCAAGATCAAGACGCAGTGTGCTAAAATCCGGACAGGACGTTAAAATGTGGCGGACCGCCAGCAATTGCCCACATGGGCAGAACGGCGCCGGCGCAGCCGTCAACTCATTGCTCGTGGAAGACGTAAGAGTTCGAAAGAACAGACACCGTATCCACATAAGCATAAATTTATCAGTATGCAACGCAGAAAAACAACGCTGTGCTAGCAGACGGTATTTCCCGATGTAAGAAAAAAATGGTTCAAATGGCTCTGAGCACTATGCGACTTAACTTCTGAGGTCATCAGTCGCCTAGAACTTAGAACTAATTAAACCTAAGGACATCACACACATCCGTGCCCGAGGTAGGATTCGAACCTGTGACCGTAGCGGTCGCTCGGCTCCAGACTGTAGCGCCTAGAACCGCAGGGCCACTCCGGCCGGCCCGATGTAAGAGAAATCGAGCAATATCACCCTTAGTACAAATTAACATATTCTTAACGAACTGTTTTTAATCTTAAAGCAAATAAAAATGTAAATAACATAATTACAGGTCACTGATGAAGCTTTACCTCGATAAAGCTAAACGCCTTTGGTGAAGAAAAAAAATCACGCATTTTTGTAGTTGCAACGCCGGACAGAAACAGCCTGAAGAATTGCCGATACGTTATTTCTCTTAATGTTACCTTCCAGTAACTGGTATTTTTAGATATGTTTTGTTAGAGGTTTGAAATCACATTTTACGGACTCCGACCTGCATCCCTTCGCGCTCAACCTAGCGCTGGAAAAATCGGCCCGGTTGAAGACTGTTACCTGTATTTTTCCGTATTTGTTTGGTTTCTGTTACAATGAGTGTTTTTTTTATTTTCTGCTATTAAACGGTTACAACACCGTAGCGGCAGTGTTAAAATTATTGGTTTTTAAATAAACTTTTCAAAAATGAATAGTGTTTATTTGTAAATTTCCCTTATGGAATGGGCAGTATCTTGAAAGGAGGACATAAGGTGGACATCGACAAAAGTAAACGATGATAACGGAATGTAGACGAATTAAATCAGGTGATGGTGAGGGAATTAGATTAGTAAATGAGACACTTAAAGTAGTAAAGGAGTTTTACCACTTGGGGAGCAAAATAACTGATGGTGGCAGAAGTATAGAGGATATGAAATGTAGATTGGTAATGGTAAGCAAAGAATTTCTCAAGAGAAATTTGTTAAAATCGAGTATAGATTTAAGTGTCAGGAAGTCGTTCCTGAAATTGTTTGTATGGAAGTGAAACGTGGACGATAAATAGTTGGCCAAGAAGAGAATAGAAGCTTTCGATATGTGGTGCTACAGAAGAATGCTGAAGACTAGGTGGATAGATCACATAACTAATGAGGAGGTATTGAACAGATTTGGGGAGAAGAGGAGTTTGTGGCACAACTTGACTAGAAGAAGGGACCGGTTGGTAGGACATGTTATGAGGCATCGAGGGATCACCAATTTAGTATTGGAGGGCAGCGTGGAGGGTAAAAATCGTAGAGGGAGACCAAGAGATGAATACACTAAGCAGATTCAGAAGGATGTAGGTTGCAGTAGGTACTGGGAGATGAAGAAGCTTGCACAGGATAGAGTAGCATGGAGAGCTGCATCAAACCAGTCTCTGGACTGAAGACCAGAACAACAACAAGTTATGAAGTCGTTAACTGCGATAAATCGCAGTTACCGGAAAGTAGGATCTACAGAAATCACTGCTGTGGGAAAATCGCAGTTTATCCCATCGCTAATGTCTATGCTGAGGTGCAGTAGTGTTGCCTGTGGGACCTGGCTGTGGAGTGTCGTGGATGTCGGGGTGAGGAGGGGAGAGGAGGGAAGGGTCTGGCGGGAACACATCCCGAGGGAAGCGCACGTTTCCGGTGTGTGTGCCAGGGCTGTATTCACGTGGCAGCTGTGGTGGGCAGTGTCAGACCCCACCCCTAGGGCTGCTCGGAGGTTCGTCTGAGCAGTTGGCAGAGAGCGCCAGGGAACAGGCCGTACTGCGCACGACGTAGCCAGCCCGTGCTTGGTGTACGCTTTCCGTCGCCTTTCTGTTTGGTGGGGAATCGCGAGGCCTAGCGATGGGTAGTTGGCGAACGAACGGGTGCAAAGGAACGGTTCACCAAGATGAACGAAAGGAACGAATTCCAAGGAAAAGATCGGTCCCTAGTTCACTTCGGTCGCGGCGGTCACTCGGGCAGTTCTCGTCCCAGCCTGGGTCACGTGCTCGTCTGTCTCAGTCTCGGTCTCCCTCGGCCTCACTCGTCGTTCTTCGCACGACCGCCTGTCTCACTTCCACTGCCGACTGCTCCTAGTTAGTTCAGCATCCAGGTGTTCGTTTCGTTCACTGCGCTCGCCCATTTTTCATGCCTTCCAAACTGCTCTTGCACTTGGTTCTGGCTATTCAGCGTCCACGACCGGCAATCAAAAAGTATTTTATAGTTACGTGAATTACATAAACATTACGTCGTATGTAATAGGTACGTCTTTTCAGGTAACAAAAGAGCATATCAGCTCACTTCATTACATCGATGAACAGCAAAAGACATATTTATAACGAGGCAAGTTTTTTTGTTATTCGTATATTTTTTGGTTTCATCGACTTGATTAAGCAGCTAACTTTCAATAATGTGCCTAATTTTTAGTGTAAGAAAATTCATATAAAACGATTTTCTTGTATCTTTCATATACAAAACATTACATTTGGGAAGGCTGTAATTATTTTTAAGTTTGGTTGTTTCCAATTTGATTTACCTGCTAGTTAGGTTTCTTTGAGAAAAAAAAAGTGGGTTGTGGGTCATTTTGGCTCACTAGGAAAAGCGGTGCCTCTCCATTTGAAAAGACATTGATTGCCAAAAAATCGTATTTACTTATTACCTCAAAAACATTTGTTCAGAAGGAGCTTCCAAACCAAAACTTTATTACTGCGAACTTAATTATTATTATTGCTGCATTAACTTCAATAATGCAACATAAAAACCAAATTTTTACTAAGCGTGTGACGCAAGTATGAGAAAACCACATTTTATTTTATGCTTCCATAAAGTCTCTACTTCGCCTACGAACTCTTAGACAACGTGAAGTATATGTAGGGTGTAAACGATTATTGTTTACAACGTAGCATAGCTATGTAGTGGAAGTCGAAACGAAGAATTTTATACAAGACGCTTGTGGTCTATTAAGTTGGGAAACAGCCACAAACAGGTTTACAAGACTACACGAGCTATAGCCCATGCGCGTCGCGTGAGATTTTCATGTTCTCTTCTCCAGCTCTCTACACATCGTCATCGGTTGTTTCGCAGTTGTTGCTTGCATTAGCTTGTTATTTCTTCACTGCCTAATTATTACATCTTTGTCTGTTTGTTGTATCTGCTCGTAACGGGCAACACATCGTCCGTAATTGGCGAGCAGTCTGTACTGGGGGCCGGTTTTCCGTGCGCCAACCTATATTATTTCCCTGCGATCAGCCACACGAGGCTACGGCTGGCTAAACGAGAGTTTCTGCAGAATCAAGGAAACTACTTCTAAAAGTGTGTAAGAATTCTGTAATGAATAAAAACTCTGTACTTCAGGGGGGAGGCAAGTGCCCCCTCTTGGTGCCCTCCATCCTTCAGTCACCTACACTACTAGTTTTCAGTTTTTCATAAGAACCATATACCAAGCACAAATGAACGGTGAACGAGTAAAAATGAACAGTTTCCAAAAAAGAACCATCAGCAGTGAACCAGTTCCCGAGGATGACCGAGTCTGCCCATCCCTGGCGAGGCCGTTTGCAGCCCTACGGCGTGTCGTTCAGGAGACACACGGAGCTGTATGTAGAGCATTTTCTTAATTTTTTTTATCATATCCTACTTGGATAAGGAACGCAAATGAGGAAACACTTCTTGGCGTAATATTCATTTCAAAACTAGACTCCACAGCTCAAATTACTCTGAAATCTTGCTATGTCGTGACTTTAAGATGGATTTTCTTTTTATCCGTATCTGCAATATTGTTATGTGGCATTTCCAATCACGTTTACAGCACTACAAAAAGTTAGAAGGAAGGACTTTTCTTGCGAAAATACGCAGTTCCTTGCGTAGCTTACGCCAGAATAAAGGACAATAAATTATTTTATGACTATTTCAAATTGTGTAAAAAATTAACAAGGTTGCTTGTGAGGCAAAGGAACTGTACAACTGACAGTTTGTACAGCGATAAATACAGTGGAAACTCGGTTAACCGCCATCTTCGGGACCGTGGTCGTGACGGTTGAGCGAATAGACGGATAACAGAAACACTGTACTCCTCCAAAACATAACCTCAATCAATTACTTTATGTACAGACACATATCACTCTCACAGTAATATAATAATATTTTGGAGCGAAAACAACTTAAACACGATTGTAAAAGCAAATAAAACTATTTATTACATGATAAAAACATCCGTACAGTAGCTACAAAAGTTGCAAAATGCGTAATGTACAGTACTGTACTGTACTATAAACTTACAGGTGAAACAGTTTATCTAGCTTGGAAATAGTCCATTTCTTCTGCCTTCAAGTTTTTGATTAAGTCCTAAAACAACACGTTTACGTTTTCAGACATTTCATCAAGTCACTGTATCACACACACCTGCACTAAATACGGTAGTGTAAAATATTAGTGAATAAAGCTTATTCAAGTGGAAAACACGTAACACGGCACAGCCCGTCAGATACACTGTGACAATTACAGTCTCTCGCCACAACTGGAAACCAATCCAGTGGTGATTGTCGACTCACAAGTGAGACAAAGACAAGGAAAGGGGGAGATGTGTTAGCGCGTCAGCTGGAGGTCATATTTTATGTACCATTCTACGGCGGGCGGGTACATTCACTTACCACTAAAATAGAGTAAATAAACAAAGCGAACGCGTCACTGCACCTTAGAGCATTCTGTTATTACAGTACCTGTGTTATTATGCTGTTACAGCACTGACGGTCAACAGAAACTGACGGTTTAAAGAGTGGCGGTTAACAGAGTTTTTACTGTAAAAAGCCACGTGCGGAGTTGAAATCATAAAACACAGTCTAAAATTTAGCATGGAATGGCATCCCATAAATTTAAGATTTTAAAAACACAAATTAGGAAATAACATCAAGCCTAGTATACAAGGGTCGTGTGATCGAAAAACCGTTGTGTTTGACGAGAGGCAGATTTGTAAAATTCTGCTAAAGCTGTCAATATATTTGAAAGAGAATATTCAACTTAAAACTACTGACCAAAACATGGCCGCTTCGTCAGCTTCAATATTACTTATAATCCGTCTTCATTGGAAAAATGTTTATTCACATGGCATGTTTCGGTTGCTCTAGCACCATCTTCAGATCTGCAATTTCGGTTACAGCAGGAACCCGTCCACACCCAGCAACCTTCACAAGCTGCGTGAATGTGATGCAGCATGTCAAGGTTGCTGAGTCTGGACGGGTTCCTGCTGTAACCGAAATTGCACGTCTGAAGATGGTTCTAGAGCAACCGAAACCTGCCATGTGAATAAACATTTTCCCAATCGAGACTGATCGTAATATTGTATAAAAAGTGATTGCGGTATCCCTGCAGACATTATGTCTGTTTTTCCAAAATCGTCAGCTTTAAGTGAATATTTACGTATGTTCGTAGCATTAAGAGATCTTAGTGAAAGAAACAGGACCTCACAGACCGCTCCAGCAGCGTCGGAATTTCGTAAGGCGCCCCACATCGAGTATAGATTTAAATATCAGGAAGTCTTTTCTGAAAGTATTTGTATGGAGTGTAGCCATGTATGGAAGTGAAACGGGGACGATAAATAGTTTGGACAAGAAGAGAATAGAAGCTTTCGAAATGTGGTGCTACAGAAGGATACTGAAGATTACAAGAGTAGATCAAACAACTAATAAGGAGCTATTGATTAGGATTGGGGAGGAGTTTGTGGCACAACTTGACTACAAGAAGGGATCGGTTGGCAGAACGTGTTCTGAGGCATCAAGGGATCACAAATTTAGCATTGGAGGGCAGCGTGGAGGGTAAAAATCGTAGAGGGAGACCGAGAGATGAATACACTAAGCAGATTCAGAAGGACGTAGGTTGCAGTAGGTACTGGGAGATGAAGAAGCTTGCACAGGATAGAGCAGCATTGAGAGCTGCATCAAACCAGCCTCTGGACTGAAGACCACAACAACAACAACAAAGTGGAAATATCTCGTGTAAACGAACGCATATTCATAAATTACTCGCCTCGCACAAAAAGGTAAACACGCTCTTCTACGTTGACTCAGCTGATAGTGTGTCAGCACAGTGCACTCGCATTTGCGGAGGATGACTGTTCAAACCCGCGTACGGCTATCCTGATTTACGTTTTCCGTCGTTTCCCTAAATCGCTTCAGGCAAATGCCGGGATGGTTCCTTTGAAGGGCACGGCCGTCTTCCTTCCCCATCCTCCACTAATGCGACGGGAACGATGACCTCGCCGTTTGGTCCCCTTCCCCCCCCCCCCTCCCATCCCCCCCCCCCCCCCAAAAAAATCAACCAACAATCAGCTGACAGAATGTTCTTATCTTGAGAAGACAGTTGTCTGTTTTATTTGCTAACAAGATTCTAAAGCCAAGATCGCACGAATATTTAAAACAACCGGTTTCGGCTGACTTTGGCGTCATCTTCAGGTCTCAGAACACGCCTTCCATAACAAGAAGATTTTTTAAGGTCAGAAGATGACAGCAGAGTCTCTCGACACCGTTTGTTTTAAACGTTGAAATGTTCATCGGATGTTGGCTTCAGGATGTTTTTGGCAAGTCCACTCGGCTGCTGCCTCTAAGTCTGTGACAGCCCTCTTTATGTGACGTGGCGCCGCGGCGGGAATGTTTGCCGAGGAAAGCGCTCTGCGTAAACGTGAGGCGGTGCCTGCAGAGGTGAGCGCAGGGGAGGAACGCACGAAGAGAAGCAGTGGAGCTCACAGCGAGCAGAGTTCCGTGAGGCTGTCTGCGGATGGTGCCGGTGTACGCAGGCAAGTCGCGAAAGCGGGACAGGGTGGCGAAATGTAGGAAACGTAGCGTGTTTACTGTATAACGACACAGCGGCACAACCACCCCTGGAAGCATTCGCACGCACGTAACATGTTGGGCTGCTAATTTGTCCACATGTATGATACTGTAGCATGTCCAGAGGTTGTAACAACGGAAAATTGTACTCAAATGCAGGAGGATCTGCAGCGAATTGATGCATGGTGCAGGAAATCGCAATTGAATCTCAATGTAGACAAGTGTAATGTGCTGCGAATACATAGAAAGAAAGATCCCATATCATTTAGGTACAATATAGCAGGTCAGCAACTGGAAGCAGTTAATCCCATAAATTATCTGGGAGTAAGCATTAGGAGTGATTTAATATAGAATGACCATATAAAGTTGATCGTCGGTAAAGCAAATGCCAGCCTGAGATTCATTGGAAGAATCCTAAGGAAATGCAATCCGAAAACAAAGGAAGTAGGTTACAGAACACTTGTTCGCCCGCTGCTTGAATACTGCTCAGCAGTGTGGGATCCGTACCAGATAGGGTCGATATAAGAGATAGAGAAGACCCAACGGAGAGCAGCGCGCTTCGTTACAGGATCATTTAGTAATCGCGAAAGCGTTACGGAGATGACAGATAAACTCCAGTGGAAGACTCTGCAGGAGAGACGCTCAGTAGCTCGGTACGGGCTTTTGTCGACGTTTCGAGAACAAACCTTCACCGAGGAGTGGAGCAGTATATTGCTCCCTCCTACGTATGTCTCGTGAAGAGACGGTGAGGATAAAATCAGAGAGATTAGAGCCCACAGAGAGCCATATCGACAATCCTCCTTTCCACGAACAATACGAGACTGGAATAGAAGGGAGAACCGATTGAGGTACTCAAGGTACCCTCCGCCACACACCGTCAGGTGGCTTGCGGAGTATGGATGTAGATGTAGATTACTGGCAGGCCAAGTGCTACGCCGTGGACTGGACCCCTGTACTTGAGACAACTCGGCAAACGGGCACGTTTATCCGTTCAGTTTTATTTGTACGCAGGGACGCGTTTCGGGCTTTCTCCCATCCTCGACTTGCGTAACACCTCCACATGTTCGTCAGTGTAACGTCTGTTATGGGACTGCATTCCGAACGCTGCCGCCGCCGCCGCCGCCGCCTTGTACAGTACGACACCCCCTTCATCTGTCCCCTAGTTGTCGTTTTAGCCTCAATTAATACTTATGTGCACGTACTTTTGTTCTCTTGCCTGCTTAAAGGTAAACACCCGACTGGGAACACGCGGCAGCTGTGTCATGTCGCACACGGCAACAGCGGCATCCAAAATGCGGCCGATGAGACACTTCATTGTGGCGTAGAGCTCGAGGTGTTAAGGAACTTGTGGGTGCCTAAACTAAAAGTACGTCCTTCGATTAAAGAAAGCTACACACATCCGGCTAGTCAGCTGCGTTTCCTCACGTAATTACGTCTTGGAGCGTGCGAAAGGAGCGATTTAAGGTGGAATGAGCACATTTACTGACAAGCGCCCCTATTATGCCGTCCTTTTTTCTCGCTTATATAATACAAATGCAAAACACACACACAATATATATATATATATATATATATATATATATATATACTCCTGGAAATGGAAAAAAGAACACATTGACACCGGTGTGTCAGACCCACCATACTTGCTCCGGACACTGCGAGAGGGCTGTACAAGCAATGATCACACGCACGGCACAGCGGACACACCAGGAACCGCGGTGTTGGCCGTCGAACTAGCTGCGCAGCATTTGTGCACCGCCGCCGTCAGTGTCAGCCAGTTTGCCGTGGCATACGGAGCTCCATCGCAGTCTTTAACACTGGTAGCATGCCGCGACAGCGTGGACGTGAACCGTATGTGCAGTTGACGGACTTTGAGCGAGGGCGTATAGTGGGCATGCGGGAGGCCGGGTGGACGTACCGCCGAATTGCTCAACACGTGGGGCGTGAGGTCTCCACAGTACATCGATGTTGTCGCCAGTGGTCGGCGGAAGGTGCACGTGCCCGTCGACCTGGGACCGGACCGCAGCGACGCACGGATGCACGCCAAGACCGTAGGATCCTACGCAGTGCCGTAGGGGACCGCACCGCCACTTCCCAGCAAATTAGGGACACTGTTGCTCCTGGGGTATCGGCGAGGACCATTCGCAACCGTCTCCATGAAGCTGGGCTACGGTCCCGCACACCGTTAGGCCGTCTTCCGCTCACGCCCCAACATCGTGCAGCCCGCCTCCAGTGGTGTCGCGACAGGCGTGAATGGAGGGACGAATGGAGACGTGTCGTCTTCAGCGATGAGAGTCGCTTCTGCCTTGGTGCCAATGATGGTCGTATGCGTGTTTGGCGCCGTGCAGGTGAGCGCCACAATCAGGACTGCATACGACCGAGGCACACAGGGCCAACACCCGGGATCATGGTGTGGGCAGCGATCTCCTACACTGGCCGTACACCACTGGTGATCGTCGAGGGGACACTGAATAGTGCACGGTACATCCAAACCGTCATCGAACCCATCGTTCTACCATTCCTAGACCGGCAAGGGAACTTGCTGTTCCAACAGGACAATGCACGTCCGCATGTATCCCGTGCCACCCAACGTGCTCTAGAAGGTGTAAGTCAACTACCCTGGCCAGCAAGATCTCCGGATCTGTCCCCCATTGAGCATGTTTGGGACTGGATGAAGCGTCGTCTCACGCGGTCTGCACGTCCAGCACGAACGCTGGTCCAACTGAGGCGCCAGGTGGAAATGGCATGGCAAGCCGTTCCACAGGACTACATCCAGCATCTCTACGATCGTCTCCATGGGAGAATAGCAGCCTGCATTGCTGCGAAAGGTGGATATACACTGTACTAGTGCCGACATTGTGCATGCTCTGTTGCCTGTGTCTATGTGCCTGTGGTTCTGTCAGTGTGATCATGTGATGTATCTGACCCCAGGAATGTGTCAATAAAGTTTCCCCTTCCTGGGACAATGAATTCACGGTGTTCTTATTTCAATTTCCAGGAGTGTATATGGTATTTCGTTAGTGATGGTCAGTATACAGGGATATGAGAGAGGAATGACTATTTGAAAGCAAAAAGTCTGAGTAAACATGGGATATAAAACACATAGTTAAAAATGCATTATCAAATTCTTGATCTTTCATACTGTGAAACAAATCTCTTCTACTCCAAGCTCTCTGCTTTCCATACTTTGGGAAGTGGCAGTATCGACGAAAACAAGGGAAAAAAATGTCCACTAAACATGTGCTCTAAAGTGCATACCGTAAAACGTATGGCCATTCGTTCATTAGAACAGTCGGGCTACGTTTCAAATCAGCGAAGGTCAAAAAATGCTGATCGCTCCTAACGTACGCATTTTAGAGTACATGTTTAGTGGACGCTTTTTCCTTGTTTTGGTCCGTACCGCCGCTTCCCAAAATATGGAAAGCAAAGAGCTTGTGCAGTAGAAGAGATTTGTTTCACAGTATCGAAGATCAATAATTGCTAATAGCTCTTAAGCTATGCGTTTCAGACCCCATGTTTAGTAGACTTTTTTGGTTTCAAATGGTCATTGCTTTCATATCCGTAAATATTGACCATCACTTCTGAAACACCCTCTACACACACAGACACACACACACACACACACACACACACACACACACACACACACACACATTTTATATATATATATATATATATATATTTCCAACTTAATCTTTTCCAACTTCGCCAACTTCTTAACGCCATGAGGTAAAAACCTCCAGCCGGCCGGAGTGGCCGGGGTGTTCTAGGCACTACAGTCCGGAACCGCGCGACCGCTACGGTCGCAGGTTCGAATCCTGCCTCGGGCATGGATGTGTGTGATGTCCTCAGGTTAGTTAGGTTTAAGTAGTTTCAAGTTCTAAGGGACTGATGACCAAAGCGGTCAAGTCCCATAGTGCTCAGAGCCATTTGAACCATTTTTTTCCTCTGGCTCATAATCCATAGGTAGCGGTCATCCACTGCAGTAGTAGCCCTCGGGCGGCCTGAGCGAGGCATGTCATCGGCAGTTCCTGTCTCCCTGTATCTCCTCCATGTCCGAACAACATCGCTTTGGTTCACCCCGAGACGCCTGGACACTTCCCTTGCTGAGAGCCCTTCCTGGCACAAAGTAACAATGCGGACGCGATCGAACGGCTGTATTGACCGTCTAGGTGTGGTTGAACTACAGACAACACTTGCCGTGTACCTCCTTCCTGGTGGAATGACTGGAACTGATCGGCTGTCGGACCCCCTCCGTCTAATAGGCGCTGGTCAGTTCTTTACATCTTTGGCGGGTTTAGTGACATCTCTGAACAGTCAAAAGGACTGTGTCTGCGATATAATTCGCACAGTCAACGTCTATGTTCAGGAGTTCTGGGAACAGGGCTGATGCAGCACTTCCTCTGATGTGTGTATGTCCATGAAAAATGATCCCGGAAGTTTTAATTAATGAATGGTCCCCTCTGTTTTGAGTTGGCGCTTCATAAATTTTAGGGGAAGTTTTTCTCAAAAACGAGGGATTCTGTCCGAGTCTTTCATTTTAGGCTGGACACAAACGAGCTGTCAAATATGTATCGAACTGCTTGACTCGTGTCTGAGGCTGTTTACGCCGAGTACGTTGTATTTATTGACCTTGAGGGTCAACTGCCAGTAGGAATAATTAAATCTAGAAGTATAATGTGTGCACTTTGTACCATTTAAGGGAATAGGGTAGGTAATAATTTCAATTTCTTAAAAAAAAAAAAAAAAAAACCTTGATACATGTTGTAAGTAGGCTGTTTAGGTTTTTATGTTGGTAACGTCACGTAGCGCTGTGTATGAAAATCACTGGCTGTGCTGTGTGCAGTCTGTGGCTGGTTGGACTCGCTGTTGGAATATTCGCTATTGTAGTGTTGATCAGTTTGATGCGAACAGCGCGTAGCGTTGGGCAGTTGGAGGTGAGCCGCCAGCAGTGGTGGATGTGGGGAGAGAGATGGCGGAGTTTTGAGAGCGGACGATCTGGACGTGTGTCCATCAGAGAGAGTAAATTTGTCATATTGGGTATCATGAACTGATATATGTATATTATGACTTTTGAACACTATTAAGATAAATACATTGTTTGTTCTCTATTAAAATCTTTCATTTGCTAACTATGCCTATCAGTAGTTAGTGCCTTCAGTAGTTTGAATCTTTTATTTAGCTGGCAGTAGTGGCGCTCGCTGTATTGCAGTAGTTCGAGTAACGAAGATTTCGTGAGGTAAGTGACTCATGAAAGGTATAGGTTATTGTTAGTCAGGGCCATTCGTTTGTAGGAATTTTTCAAAGTCAGATTGCGTTGGGCTAAAAATGTTGTGTGTCAGCTTAAGCACAAAAAAAAAAAAAAAAAAAAAAAAAAAAAAAAGATGGGGGTTCAAATGGCTCTGAGCACTACGGGACTAAACTTCTGAGGTCATCAGTCCCCTAGAACTTAGAACTACCTAAACCTAACTAACCTAAGAACACCACACACATCCATGCCCAAGGCAGGATTCGAACCTGCGACCGTAGTGGTCTCGTAGTCCCAGACTGAAGCGCCTAGAACCGCTCGGCCACACCGGCCGGCTGCTTAAGCACAGTCACATATAATTTTCTAAGGGGACGTTTCAATGTGTGTTTTTATTATGCACTTAGGATCTTCCACACCATAAAGGTTACCGTGAGATTGATCAGTGAAACACGTAGCTAACTAACTATCGTCCTGGAGCTTTTCTGGACGCTCTGCTGGTATTCCAGCACTCCGCCACCGCGCTGTGGCGTAAGTACCTCCCTCCAGATGACAGCACGGTTCGCCAACGCCGCCACGCAGCCTCCGATGTTAGCCAGCACATCGCTCGTGTACGCTGCAAACAGTGACGGCCCTACAAAACTCTCTCGGAGCGCTGCTGCTGGGATTCCTTCCCAACTATCGATTTCGTCCCAGTTATAACGTCATCTCGAAGAGGTGCTCACGAGACGAGTTCGTAAAGAATGAAAAAGATACCGTGGCACGCGTGACACAGCAACAGATGCAGGGTCGCCCGCAGAGAGGGGGGGGGGGGGGGGCGGGGCAGTGGGGGCAATTGCCCCTAGTGAGAATTCATTCAGTTTACCAATATAAAAAGTACCTGTAACTTTATGGCTCAGTTATGTATGATTTAAAATACCTGTAAAATATGTTGTTGTTGTCGTCTTCAGTCCTGAGACTGGTTTGATGCAGCTCTCCATGCTACTCTATCCTGTGCAAGCTTCTTCATCTCCCAGTACCTACTGCAGCCTACATCCTTCTGAATCTGCTTACTGTATTCATCTCTCGCTCTCCCTCTACGATTTTTACCCCCCACGCTTCCCTCCAATACTAAATTGGTGATCCCTTGATGTCTCAGAACATGTCCTACCAACCGATCCCTTCTTGTAGTCAAGTTGTGCCACAAGCTCCTCTTCTCCCCAATTCTGTTCAATACCTCCTCATTAGTTATGTGATCAACCCATCTAATCTTCAGCATTCTTCTGTAGCACCACATTTCGAAAGCTTCTATTCTCTTCTTGTCCAAACTATTTATCGTCCATGTTTCACTTCCATACATGGATACACTCCATACAAATACTTTCAGAAACGACTTTCTGACACTTAAATCAATACTCGATGTTAACAAATTTCTCTTCTTCAGAAACGCTTTCCTTGCCATTTCCAGTCTACATTTTATATCCTCTCTACTTCGACCATCATCAGTTATTTTGCTCCCCAAATACCAAAACTCGCCTACTTCTTTAAGTCTCTCATTTCCTAATCTAATACCCTCAGCATCACCCGACTTAATTCGACTACATTCCATTATCCTCGTTTTGCTTTTGTTGATGTTCATCTTATATCCTCCTTTCAAGACACTGTCCATTCCGTTCAACTGCTCTTCCAAGTCCTTTGCTGTCTCTGACAGAATTACAATGTCATCGGCGAACCTCCAAGTTTTTATTTCTTCTCCATAGACTTTAATACCTACTCCGAACTTTTCTTTTGTTTCTTTCACTGCTTGCTCCATATACAGATTGAATAAGATCGGCAAGAGACTACAACCCTGTCTTACTCCCTTCCCAACCACTGCTTCCCTTTCATGTCCCTTGACTCTTATAACTGCCATCTGCTTTCTGTACAAATTGTAAATAGCCTTTCGCTCGCTGTATTTTACCCCTGTGAAAATTGTTTGCCCCTACTGAGACAAAAACCTGCGGGCGCCCCTGAACAGGTGTGTTGTTCTGAGATTGCGCGTAGCGCCCTAGCGACCGGCGCCCATGTTTTCTGCACGGGCTGTACGCGCCAGGGTCAGGTCGGATGTCTGCAGCACGGCTAGTAGCACGCCGGCGCCAGCTGTCGGCGAGACCTGGAAACAGCCCGTCCTGTGCTGTCCTCTCCCCTCTCCCGTCTTCCGTTTTCCTGTCGTTCCTCTCCCCCCCCCCCCCCCCCCGCCCACCACACCATCACTCGTGGCGGCGAACACACCGGACCGGTCCTAAGAGCGTGGAGTCGGCAGTGCAGCAGACTGCCTGCTCTGCTCTGTCGTAACGGGAAACGGCGGCGGCACGCGTGCGCCAGAGAAGCGACAACAGCCGAGCAGCTCCCGGCGAACGCAACACAGCGCCGCGTTCTCCGCGGACAAGAAAATTCAAATAGAGACAATTGTGACGTATACAGGGCTTAGTGGCCATAAGGGCGTTGTGGCCGGACTTAATTCCTTAAGGCCGGTTTACACTATCAAATTTCTATGTCAAAGATGTGATCAAATATTCCGTCAAATATATTCGACAAAGCTCTTTGACGAAGCGCTAGAAGGGGTATTACACTGCCATCATATTTTTCGTCAAACTTAAAGATGGCTGACAACAAAAACTTGTTATTAACCGCAGCACTTGCACGTACCGCAATTGCTTTGTGTGCACATGCGGGAAAGAAGTGGGGGGGGGGGGGGGAGACATGGAACAGTACATACGAGGTTGGCAGTCTTAAATTCCTGGGATTACAACTTCATAATAAATTCAGTTGGGAGGAGCACACCACAGAACTGCAGAAACGCCTTAACAGATCTGTATTTGCAATTCGAGTGTTAGCAGACATAGGCAACATAAAAATGAAAAAGCTTGCATACTTTCATTCCATAATGTCATATGATATAATATTTTGGGGTAAATCTTCAAGTCAAACAAAAGTTTTCAGAGCCCAAAAGCGTGTAATACGTATTATTTGTGGAGTAAATTCACGGACCTCCTGCAGAAACCTCTTCAAAGAACTGGGTATACTAACCACTGCCTTTCAGTATATTTACTCCTTAATGGAATTTGTCCTAAATAATATATCTCTTTATCCAACAAACACCTCAGTTCATACATACAATACCAGGAACAAAAATGATCAGCACAAGGACTTAAAAGCACTTACTTTAGTTCAAAAAGGGGTCCACTACTCGGGAACACTCATCTTGAATAATTTGCCAGAAAACATAAAAAATGTAGTTACAAATAAAGATCAGTTTAAAAGGAGCCTGAAAGACTTACTAGTGGCCAACTCCACCTACTCCATTGAGGAAATTTTTAATAGAAACAAATGATGTAAGTATTCGTACTATTAGTATTGTTATTTCAGCTTTAAAAAAAATTGACATGTTCCACACCCACGAGGATCTCCTCAGCATGGATCTATGGAAGGAAAAACTAATCTAATCTGGGTGAAGCCGTGGGTTTTACGACGACACGATAAAAGCATTCAACAAAACTTGTTACGTGAGCTTACAGTGGAAGACGTCAAGTCGTACATCAATTACTCAAGAATGGATGAGCATACATTTCTGTATGTGCTCAATGAAGTGTGTCCTCATATCACAAAGCACAATATTCACTTAAGAACTGCTACATCTTCAGAAGACAGGCTCACACCAAACACTCCGATTCCTTGCTACAGGAGAGGGTTATGTTAGGTTAGGTCAGGTCTCCAATCTTCTTAATCTATTTTTGTATTCAGCGTGCCTCACGTTATAAAGCGTCCCATCAGCTTCGTACATCTCCATTAATTTTGTAGTTGTCGGCACACGCCAATTGTATTTACCAGCAATGTTTATTAAAACACTACAGACGACAGAGCGATGCTAGCGCTCCACGCGGTAACGTGTCACATTGCACTGAACAGAAGACAAGCGAATTCTTTGATCAAACCTACAGCGAGGCCCTAGATTTGATCAAATATTGAACGACATTTGACAAAGTTCGCTATTACACCATCAAATATCTTTGACAGAGATACTGGACGAAGATATCTGACAAAGAAATTTGATAGTGTAATACCGGCCTAACATCCAGAAGCAACAAAAATAAAGGCAAAGTGCACCTGCTACAAAAAAACAGAGCGCCATCCTAAGACAAAGTATCCACTATTTCTGAACTATGTAAGTGTACGTCTGAGTTCAAATGGATACAACAGTATCTGAGGGAACTGAGAAATTTATACGAAACTAGCAAACCCGGCAACTGGCTATACACGCCCGCTCTCTGCGTCCGCCTTGTCTTCCCTCCTTCCCCCCATCTACCTGCCCAGCCCCTCTTTCTCCCTCTCTACGTCCATTTCATTCCCCAACACTCTGACCATCTACCCTTCCCATCCCTCTCTGGCCTCATGCATCCTTCATTATTTATTTTTTTTTTTTTTTGTAAATTAGTGTCCTGTAGCACTATTGTAATCATAAGCCGATAATCCATATATACAGCTTTTCTGTTTTTTTTTGTTTTTTTTTTTTTTTTTTTTTTGCAAGACCGAGAGGAACAAAACGGAATCACACATTGTTGCGCACACAATTAAAAAAATGTATGATGAGGAAGAATATACAGCGTGCTCCATTGATCGTGACCGGGCCAAATATCTCACGAAATAAGTGTCAAACGAAAAAACTACAAAGAACAAAACCGTCTAGCTTCAAGGGGGAAACCAGATGGCGCTATGGTTGGCCCGCTAGATGGCGCTGCCATAGGTCAAACGGGTATCAACTGCGTTTTTCTAAATAGGAACTCCCATTTTTTATTACATATTCGTGTAGTACGTAAAGAAATATGAATGTTTGACTTGCACCACTTTTTTCGCTTTGTGATAGATGGCGCTGTAACAGTCACAAACATATTGTTCACCATTGTAGAAGAACAGTTGGTAACAGGTAGGCTTTTTTAATTAAAATACAGAACATAGGTACGATTGAACATTTTATTTCGGTTGTTCCGATGTGATACATGTACCTTTGTGAACTAACCATTTCTGAGAACGCATGCTGTTACAGCGTGATTACCTGCAAATACCACATTAACGCAATAAATGCTCAAAATGATGCCCGTCAACCTCCATGCATTTGGCAATACGTGTAACGACATTCCTGTCAACAGCGAGAAGTTCGCCTTCCGTAATGTTTGCACATGCATTGACAATGCGCTGACATGTGTAGTCATGTGTAGTCATGTGTAGTCATGTGTAGTCGGTCGATCACGATGCCAAATATCCTTCAACTTTCCCCACAGAAAGAAATCCGGGGACGTCAGATCCGGTGAACGTGCGGGCCACGGTATGGTGCTTCGACGACCAATCCACCTGTCGTGAAATATGCTGTTCAGTACCGCTTCAACCGCACGCGACCTATGTACCGGTTACCCATCATGTTGGAAGTACATCGCTATTTCGTCATGCAGTGAAACATCTTGTTGTAACATCGGTAGAACATTACGTAGGATATCAGCATATATAGCACGATTTAGATTGCCATCGATAAAATGGGGGCCAATTATCCTTCCTCCCATAATGCCGCACCATACATTAACCCGCCAAGGTCGCTGATGTTCCACTTGTCGCAGCCATCGTGGATTTTCCGTTGCCCAATAGTGCATATTATGCCGGTTTACGTTACCGCTGTTGGTGAATGACGCTTCGTCGCTAAATAGAACACGTGCAAAAAATCTGCCATTGACCCGTAATTTGTCTTGTGCCCAGTGGCAGAACTGTACACGACGTTCAAAGTCGTCGCCATGCAATTCCTGGTGCACAGATATATGGTACGGGTGCAGTCGATGTTGATGTAGCATTCTCAACACCGACGTTTTTGAGATTTTCTCGCTCAATTTCTCTGCTACTGATGTGCGGATTAGCCGCGACAGCAGCTAAAACACCTACTTGGGCATCATCATTTGTTGCAGGTCGTGGTTGACGTTTCACATGTAGCAGAACACTTCCTCTTTCCTTAAATAACGTAACTATCCGGCGAACGGTCCGGACACTTGGATGACGTTGTCCAGGATACCGAGCAGCATACACAGCACACGCCCGTTGGGCATTTTGATCACAATAGCCGTACATCAACACGATATCGACCTTTTCCGCAATTGGTAGACGGTCCATTTTAACACGGGTAATGTATCACGAAGCAAATACCGTCCGCACTGGCGGAATGTTACGTGATACCACGTACTTGTACGTTGGTGACTATTACAGAGCCATCTATCACGAAGTGTAAAAAGTGGTCCAGCTAAAACATTCACATTTCTTTTAGTTCTACACGAATATGTAATAAAAATGGGGGTTTCTATTAAAAAAAAACAAAAAAAAAACACGCACAGTTGATATCCGTTTGACCTATGGCAGCGCCATCTAGCGGGCCAACCATAGCGCCACCTGGTTTTCCCCTTCACGCTAGACGAGTTTCGTTCTATGTAGTTTTTTCGTTTGACGCTTCTTTCGTGAGATACTTGGCCCGGTCACGATCAATGGACCACCCTGTATATGGGAGAAACAATCCGTCTGTCTCAGATAAAGAAAACAAAACCTCACATTTTCACAGCAGAGCACAGCGCTTTATTTTCCTCCTTGCAGTCGATTTAGACAGAAAACCTGTACTACTTGTTTCAAAACTATGTAGCTCATGTCCGTCTGAACGTCTGTAAAAGTTTACTTTAAACTGGTCACAAATTTTAGAAAATTTGGACAACTTTTTCCCTTTACATACATTGATACATTAAAGAAATACTGCGTGTGGATTATGTCCATCTGAATGTTCGTCAGGGTATCGTGTAGCAACCTGAAGTAAATTGTTGAACAACTTCTCGAGCTTTTTGCGAACAACGCTGCTCCTTTATATAGCATTTATATACTTATATACCACACACAGTTTTAAAAAATATGTAGGCTACGTCCGTACACACTTTTATTAGAGTACATTGTAAAAACCGGAAGTAGATCAATGTAGTATGTTTGGAGATTTTTAGTAACAACCTTAAAACCAACAACTTGTTGTCATTAATAACTGTAAATTTTACATACATCATTGTTTACCGCATATACTTCAAAAATTTATCCCCTATGTCTGTCCGAAGTTTATTAAGAGTATCGTGCAAAAATCTGAGGGATAGCGGTCAAGAACTTTTCGAGTTGTTGATAGCAACGTTAAACTACGACTTGTCCCTACATGCTTTTTCACAGCTTCCACAACCAAACCGTGTCTCGAAACCTGGCAGATATTCCTTGACGAAAGAAGACGAACGAAATATCGCAGACTTGGGAACTAGAGCAGCTCAAGTCGCGACTCACTTAGGGGTGGATTTCCCAGGTGGGGAGAAGCAGCCCAAATCTGTCGGTAAAGGCGGGGCCTCCTGTCCAGACTGTATACCAGTTACGCTCCTTTCAGAGTATGCCGAGGTAATAGCCGCAAACGTGGCAATCGTGTACAACCGTTCGCTCTACGAAATACCCGTACCCGAAGACTGGAAACTTGCGCAAGTGACACCAATATTCGAGAAGCGAATTAGAGGTAATCATATCGCTGACGCCGATTTGCAGTAGGACTTTGGGACATATACTGCATTCGAATATTATGAATTACGTCGAAGTATCTGTTGACACTCTCAGTCGTTACTGATTGGGAAAATATCGTTCGTGTGCAACACAACCGGCTCTTTGTCCTCACGAAATAACGAATGCTATAAAAAAACGAGGGCTAGTAGAAATCCTTGGGTAACAGAAGAAATATTGAATTTAATTGAAGAAACGAGAAAATATAAAAATGCAGTAAATGAAGCAGGCAAAAAGGAATACAAACGTCTCAACAATGAGATCGACAGGCAGTGCAAAATCGCTAAGCAGGGATGGCTAGAGGACAAATGTAAGGATGTAGAGGCTTGTCTCACTAGGGGTAAGATAGATACTGCCTACAGGAAAGTTAAAGAGACCATTCGAGAAAAGAGAGCCACTTGTATGAATATCAAGAGCTCAGATGGAAACCCAGTTCTAAGCAAAGAAGGGAAAGCAGAAAGGTGGAAGGAGTATATAGAGGGTCTATACTAGGGCGATGTACTTGAGGACAATATTATGGAAATGGAAGAGGATGTAGATGAAGATGAAATGGGAGATAAGATACTGCGTGAAGAGTTTGACAGAGCACTGAAAGACCTGAGTCGAAACAAGGCCCCGGGAGTAGACAACATTCCATTAGAACTGCTGACAGCCTTGGGAGAGCCAGTCCTGACAAAACTCTACCATCTGGTGAGCAAGATGTATGAGACAGGCGAAATACCCTCAGACGTCAAGAAGAACATAATAATTCAAATCCCAAAGAAAGCAGGTGTTGACAGACGCGAAAATTACCGAACTATCACTTTAATAAGTCACAGCTGTAAAATACTAACACGAATTCTTTACAGACGAATGGAAAACCTGGTAGAAGCCGACCTCGGGGAAGATCAGTTTGGATTCCGCGGAAATGTTGGAACACGTGAGGCAATACTAACCTTACGACTTATCTTACAACAAAGATTAAGGAAAGGCAAACCTACGTTTCTAGCATTTGTAGACTTAGAAAAAGCTTTTGACAATGTTGACTGGAATACTCTCTTTCAAATTCTGAAGGTGGCAGGGGTAAAATACAGGGAACGAAAGGCTATTTACAATTTGTACAGAAACCAAATGGCAGTTATAAGAGTTTAGGGACATGAAAGGGAAGCAGTGGTTGGGAAGGGAGTGAGACACGGTTCTAGTCTCTCCCCGATGCTATTCAATCTGTATGTTGAGCAAGCAGTGAAGGAAACAAAAGAAAAATTTGGAGTTGCTAGTAAAATCCATGGAGAAGAAATAAAAACCTTGAGGTTCGCCGATGACATTGTAATTCTGACAGGGACAGCACAGGACTTGGAAGAGCAGTTGAACGGAATGGACGGTGTCTCGAAGGGAGGATATAAGATGAACATCAACAAAAGCAAAACGAGGATAATGGAATATAGTCGATTTAAGTCAGGTGATGCTGAGGGAATTAGATTAGGAAATGAGACACTTAAAGTAGTAAAGGAGTTTTGCTATTTGGGGAGCAAAACAACTGATGATGGTCGAAGTAGAGAGGATATAAAATGTAGACTGGCAATGGCAAGGAAAGCGTTTCTGAAGAAGAGAAATTTGTTAACATCGAGTATTGATTTAAGTGTGAGGAAGTCGTTTCTGGAAGTATTTGTATGGAGTGTAGCCATGTATGGAAGGGAAACGGACGGTAAATAGTTCGAACAAGAAGAGAATAGAAGCTTTCGAAATGTGGTGCTACAGAAGAATGTTGAAGATTAGATGGGTAGATCACATAACTAATGAGGAGGTACTGAATAGGATTGGGGAGAGGAGAAGTTTGTGGCACAACTTGACTAGAAGAAGGGATCGGTTGGTAGGACATGTTGTGAGGCATCAAGGGATCACAAATTTGGTATTGGAGGGCAGCGTGGAGGGTAAAAATCGTAGAGGAAGACCAAGAGATGAATACACCAAGCAGATTCAGAAGGATGTAGGATGCAGTAGGTACTGGGAGATGAAGAAGCTTGCACAGGATAGAGTGGCATGGAGAGCTGCATCAAACCAGTCTGAGGACTGAAGACCACAACAACAACAATCCGGGGAGTATCTGAAGCTGAGGCCGTGTGCCTATAGTTTAATTCTTTTATCTTGGTGGTTAGTGCATGTCCACCCAGACGCGGGATATTGCTGCGTTGCCAGTTGTACGCGCCAAGAGAAGCAGCGCCATAGTATAGCATAGTATACGTCGCAGACTTACGTTTAGGGGGGAGCGCGCAGTTTATGAAGTGTTGCCACCACGGCCGCATTATCCCTTTCGCTGCTTCAGAGACGTGCTCCCCGCATTTTGTCATCACTGCACTGCTCGCCTGTGCAGACACACGGTGTTCCGACTGACTTTGACACACTTCATTATTCGATTTCACAAAAACTATTTGGCCCAAAAATTTGATTTATACACATCTTCTTGACTGATACCTTTTCCCCATAAATGAGTTACTGTAATTATGTTTTGATGTTCAACGTACTTATTGTGCAGCATTATATGTAGTAAACCATTGCACGAAGCAATTGGTGTTTTGTCACAACGGACACCAAAATACTTGCCAAAACATAGATCAGCCGACGAAAACGTTGAAGATGATGTTGCCAAAGCAGCGAAGCAAAGAACTGCGTCAGACGGTCGAGTAGCTCGGCAACGTACGACCTGCAATTCTGCTCTAAATCATACTTTTAATATTGTCGCAAAAGACTGTATCTCGATATGGACAGTAAATCAGCGACGGCGGAAGAGAAGATATACAAACAAAACAGACAACATGAATATTGCATGTGTGCCTTTTCATTGTTTTTAATTGCTGTGAAAAGAAATATTGGAGGACAAAATTACAAAACCCGGAAACTTATTACGATTAGAATGAGGAGAGAAAGCACTAGAAATTTCAAAAAATTACATTCAAACGAATAAAATTCATGAAGTAAGACACTTCATATTGTTTTTAAATAAAGGAAATATTAATCACTGATCAAGGTTTTTTTTTATCTCATTTTGTTCTATATCGTTTGTTGAATTTGTTTGTGGCGGACATCCGATGACGCCTGTTCAGGTTGATCGTCGATTCGTTCTCTCAGTTTTTTTTCTTACAGAGGGTAGCTAAACTCTTTGACCGAACACGTCGAGTTACCGTGCCGGCATTTTTACACACCTTCAGGTTCGAACTCACAACCTTTTGCTCAGCAGTCAAACACTTTAACCATTACGCTAACACAGCTCGTCCTTCCTCAGAACTCCTGGAGGAGTCTAAAACATCACGCAAAATACCGACTAACACTGTTGGTATGACTATGAATTACTCACGTTTCATCGAAGTACAATAGGAAATGAACAATCACCGCTGTTCTTTATTGCGAAAAAGTGGTTAGAGAGAATGATACAGACACCTTTCCTTGCTATCGCGTGAATTTGGAGGCTTATTGCTTTTTTGGTTTAATTAGTTAATAGAATATGAAGCAATTGGTATAAAGAATGCTTTCTCCAAACTTTCTATAAAAGAAAGTCTGCTATCAAGACATTGCTTTTGCTCAGTTACTTTATTTATGACTGAACGTTTCTAAAACTGAAGACACTCGTCCGTGCTCTGCACTGCAGTCGAGCTCTGGCAACGTCGTTCTCTGTTCATTGGCTGACTTTTTTGTGACGTCAGATGCGCAGAACGAACCTAAACTCGGCCGCCGTCGTACATGACGCCCACTATAGTTGCCCAGAAGGCTTTAGACAGCCGGTGCAATGCCCGGGCCCTCGGTGAGTCAGCTCTGGTTTTTATGCAACCCCCAACACTTTCAAAGCCCACGCGCAAGATTTTCAATTACCCCGCTCGCTACGTGTGAAGTATTAGTCCTGCAGAAGAAAATGAACAGGCCGTTTTTGTAGGAATTCTAATCTGGTTAAATTTTGTACTGGGATACATTTTCGCATTTTTATGTGTACCGAAGAAACGAGTGTGGAGGGAAAAAGCGAGTGTGGAGGGAAAAAGCGAGTGTGGAGGGAAAAAGCGAGTGTGGAGGGAAAAAGCGAGTGTGGAGAGGAAAGGCGAGTGTGGAGAGGAAAAGCGGAAGCGAGTGTGGAGGGGAAAAGCGAGTGTGGAGGGGAAAAGCGAGTGTGGAGGGGAAAAGCGAGTGTGGAGGGGAAAAGCGAGTGTGGAGGGGAAAAGCGAGTGTGGAGGGGAAAAGCGCAGGAAACGGAGGGCGGCAATACTGAGCTAAAGTTAAAAAGTCGAGCCGCGAAAGCCGAGTGGTCGCAGGTCGGACGATGACACTTGGTGTTACTTACCAAAACGGCACCCTGGACAGAACTGTCGAGATGAGATGAAATCCGACACTTACCTGCAAAAGACAGAGAAGGCCACGTTTTATACACACAAACACACAATGTCACAATTTATCAAAAAACATAAGAAGAGAGATGGAGTCATGAACCTGTTCTGCGTTTGTCTATACTGTGTGTGAAAGTCACTACACACCTGCATAAACTGCAACACAGAAGCATTACCTCTGGCTTAGTAGCCGTATGTGGGAACGCCGTTATGGTACCGTGTGTGGTTGTGGGGAAATACAACTTTTTTGAACAATCATTCAAAATTCAAAACGAGCAGTACGGCAAACTACGGGGAAATAAGACAGTACGACTGGACGAGGAGTTTTCACATCGTGGCGCTTCGGAATTACAAGGACAGTGCTGGCAACAGCCAGAGGGGCGTTTGAAAACTCCGTGCAATAATAAAAACGACTTACGTGTTTGAGGTAAACCTTTTTCATTTTTCGACACAGTCTCCTTTTAGACTTATACACTTCGTCCAACTCTGTTCTAATTTGTTGATCAGCTGGTTCAACTGGCTCTGAGCACCGTGGGACTTACCTGCTGAGGTCATCAGTCCCCTAGAACTACTTAAACTTAACTAACCTAAGGACATCACACATATCGAGCCAGGATTCGAACCTGCGACCGTAGTGGTCGCGCGGCTACAGACTGAAGCGCCTACAACCGCTCGGCCACACCGGCTGGCATTTGTTGATCCCTTCCGAAAAATAGGAACAGTCCAACTCTGCAAAATAGCTATTTGTTGCTGCAATCACCTCCTCGTTTGAATAAAATCTTTGTCCCTCCGGCCGTTTCTTCAAATTGGGGAACAAACAGTAGTCCGAGGGAGCTAAGTCTGGAGAACAGGGGGGATGGGATACGAGTTGGAGTCCTATTTCCATTAATTTTGCGACCACAACTGCCGAGGTGTGTGCTGGAGCATTGTCGTGATGGAAAAGGACGTTTTTGCTGGCCAATCGTTGGCGTTTTTCTTGCAGCTTCGTTTTCAAATGGTCCAATAACGATGAATGATCTGCACCTGTAATAGTTTTACTCTTTTGCAGATAGTCGATGAGCATTATTCCCTGCTAATCCCAAAAGAAAGTCGCCATAACCTTTCTGGCCAAAGGAATGGTCTTCGCCTTTTTGGTGTCGATTTTCCCTTGGTAATCCATTGTTTAGATTGATGTTTGGTCTCAGGAGTATAGTAACGTATCCGTGTTTCATCCAGAGTGACGAAACGACGCTGAAAGTCTTGCGGATTCTTCCTAAACCGCTGCAAACCAATCTTCCAACACTTCACACGATTCCGTTTTTGGTCAAGCGTGAGCAACCGCGGAACCCAGCTTGCGGATAGCTCTCTCGTGTCCAAATGTTTGTGCAAAATATTATGTACCCGTTCATTCGGGATGCCCACAGCACTAGCAATCTCACGCACCTTGACTCTTCTCTCATCCATCACCATATCGTGGATTTTATGGATGGTTTGTGGAGTTGTAACCTCCACAGGGCGTCCAGAACGCTCAGCGCCACTTGTGCCCATATGGCCGCTCCGAAAATTTTGAAACCGCTTATAAACTGTTCTGATCGAAGGTGCAGAGTCACCGTAATGTTTATCAAGCTTCCTGAGACGTTTTGCCTTTCATAAAGTAATGTTTTATCACCAAACGAAATTCTTTTTCGTCCATCTTTTGACAATCACTCGACTTCCTAGACTCTCACAACTGCCAAACACTAAGAAATAGAGGAATATGGCTGAAACTTGGTGTTCGTTTTTTCCAAAGATGCCACTAACTAAACGTGACCTCGATACGCGCCGGTGGTGCCATCTCTCGGACTTTTCAAACGCCCCTCGTATAGTAGGGTGAGTATAGAATTAAAGTCGAATGTGATCTGCGGATACGCAGGGTGGGAAATTTAGTTTCCCGGGCTGGCGCCTATGGTACGAACACTGTCTCTAGCCCAGCAGGGCTCCCTTCGTGCAGACAATGCGAGGCAACGCAGGCACTGTGCGGTCTGGCGTTATCTTGTTGGAAGACGACGTCAGTGCTCCTAGACACGCAGCGGTCGCTGCTACCCAGACCAGTTGCTCTGCACGTGGACGGGTGTGGAAGTTGCGTTCCAGTGTGGTCTGGAAAGTACGAGGCTGGTTTGAAAAGTCCTCAGAACGGAATAGAAAAAAAAAGGACTTACAACACTGAAACTTTATTTTTCAGTGTAGTCTCCTTGTAGAATAATGTACTCGGTCCAACGACGTTCCACTGCCTTGATCCCATCTCGAAAGCGAGTTTCCTCAGGGCCTGCAAAATAGTTGTCAACTCCAGCTATCAATTCTTCGTTTGAAGTGAATCTTCGTCCACCGAGAAAAATTTTCAGGTTGGGAAGAGGTGGAACTCTGACGGAGCCATATCGGGTGATTAAGGTGGCTGTGTGCAGGCGCGCATTGTCTTGATGGAAGGTGACTTTCCTCCGTGCTAAACCCGGCCTTTTTTAGCGTTTCTTTTGTTGCAATTTGTGGAGGAAGTTAGCATAGTATTCTCCAGTAATTGTTTGCACAGTGGGGATATAATCTACGAACAGAATGCTGTTCGCATACCACAACACTGATGCCACCACCTTTCCCGCCAAAGGAACTGTCATCGCTTTCTTTGGTGGCGGAGAATCAGCACGTTTCCAAGTTTCATCTGTGGCCACAAACCGGCGCAAAAAACCGCGTTCGTTTCTTCTAAAACGGGCCAAGCGTTGTTTCGATATGCCCATTGTCGTGCGTTTTTTATCCATCGTCAAGAGTCGCGGCACCCATCTTACAGATAATTTTTGCATTTCTGCGTCCTCAGTTACAATGTGATCCACCCTTTCAGATGACTTGTGCCAAGCGTGAACAATTTCAAGCACTTTCACCCTGCGATCCTCCGTGTGACCATTTTGCGCACTTTTGCAGTGATTTCTGCAGTAGTGACACATCTTGGCCGACCACTGCGCGGATCCTCATCTAGGCTCTCCCGACCAAACTTAAATTCCTTTGTCCACTTGGCAACAGTTGAATATGAAGGGGGCAGAGTCCCCCAGCGTATTCTTGAAATGGGCATTAACACCCGTTGCTTTCGTACTTTTCTTTATGAAGTGCTTAATCAGTGCTCGAATCTCTATTTTTTTTTCCATCTTCGCAAATCACTGCGCGCGAACTACAACATAGCCACCCACGTCAACGTCAAAGCGCTCTTCCTAGAGCGCTGACGTGGCACCTGTTTACAGGTAACAGTCCAGTGAATATCACGTGACCAACTCATTGCGCTAGCGCTGACCTCTCGTGGTGATTCCGGGAACTTTTCAAACCACCCTCGTGCTTCCACATTATGAGACAGCTTCGGCAAAATTTTTGTTACTCCAATATGTGTTACGTGTTTCGACGTATGTGACTGTCAAAGGCTACAGGAAATACACTACTGGCCATTAAAATTGCTACACCAAGAAGAAATGCAGATGATAAACGGGTATTCATTGGACAAATATATTATACTAGAACTTACATGTGATTACATTTTCACGCAATTTGGGTGCGTAGACCCTGAGAAATCAGTACCCAGAACAACCACCTCTGGCCGTAATAACGGCCTCGATACGCCTGGGCATTGAGTCACACAGAGCTCGGATGGCGTGTACAGGTACAGCTGCCCATGCAGCTTGAACACGATACCACAGTTCATCAAGAGTAGTGACTGGCGTATTGTGACGAGCCAGTTGCTCGGCCACCATTGACCAGACGTTTTCAATTGGTGACAGACCTGGAGAATGTGCTGGCCAGTGCAGCAGTCGAACATTTTCTGTATGCAGAAAGGCCCGTACAGGACCTGCAACATGAGATAGTGCATTATCCTGCTGAAATGTAGAGTTACGCAGGGATCGAATGAAGGGTAGAGCCAGTACGGCGATGAAGAATACACGCTTCCATTGTGCGTTGAGTGCAAACACGGATGCGACCATTGTGATGTTGTAAACAAAACCTTGATTCATCCGAAAAAATGACGTTTTGCCATTCGTGCACCCAGGTTCGTCGTCGAGTACACCATCGCAGGCGCTCCTGTCTGTGGTGCAGCGTCAAGGGTAACCGCAGCCACGGTCTCCGAGCTGATAGTCCGTGCTGCTGCAAACGTCGCCGAACTGTTCGTGCAGATGGTTGTTGTCTCGCAAACGTCCCGATTTGTTGACTCTGGGATCGAGACGTGGCTGCACGATCCTTTACAGCCGTGCGGATAAGATGCCTGTCATCTCGACTGCTAGTGATACGAGGCCGTCGGGATGCAGCACGGCGTTCCGTATTACCCTCCTGAACCCACCGATTCCGTATTCTGCTAACAGTCATTGGATCTCGACCAACGCGAGAAGCAACGTCGCGATACGATAAACCGCAGTCGCGATAGGCTACAATCCGACGTTTATCAAAGTCGGAAACGTGATGGAACGCATTTCTGCTCCTTACACGAGTCATCACAACAACGTTTCACCAGGCAACACCGGTCCGGTCAACTGCTGTTTGTGTATGAGAAATCGGTTGGAAACTTTCCTCGTGTCAGCACGTTGTAGGTGTCGCCACCGGCGCCAACCTTGCGTGAATGCTCTGAGAAGCTAATCATTTGCATAACACAGCATCTTCTTCCTGTCGGTTAAATTTCGCGCCTGTAGCACGTCATCTTCATGGTGTAGCAATTTCAATGGCCAGTAGTGTACCAAGGCATCAGAAATGCAAGACATGTTACATTTTCGACGTCCAATGCGGCTACGATATGGAGTGTAAAATACGCTTCGAACCAGTTTCACAGTATACCGCATCAATGAAAACTACATAAAATTCACCACATAATTTTACAAATACACTCTTAAAGTATCTGTCGTAAAATTCAGTATTATATTGAAAAACACGTGACAGTTATGTCTTGCTGTGTCTCCTATTAAAATGAACTTTTGTTTAAAAAAAAAAAGAAAGGAACAAATGAATAAGCGTCATACAGAGAAGGGATGGCTGAAAGAAAACTGGTTCCGAAGAAGCAAAGTTTGAAAACAACATGCATTAGTTTAACCAATAGTAGAACAAAACCAATCCATATTACCTAGCGTAAGGCTGCTGTGCAACTAATAAAATGATAGTAATGGCACAGTCACATTAGTGGAAAGTACGGAAATTGGTTTGCATTTCTACACGTCACAAATTTTCAGTTTAAAATTTTGTATTTCTGGGGATCCACGGCCTCCAGACGCTTCATAAACTTTAACACGGTCCGCAGTAGGCTGCGATGCGATGTTTGTTTAATCGTGCGGTTAAATAAATATCGTATTACACCGTACAATGGACTGTGTTTACGTTTATTTTCAGTTCGATGCACTGTGAGCTAATTCTTAAAAGCAAACGTGCAATGACAGACGGGCGGCGTAGTTCAGATCGGCAGATTTTTCGCCCATTCCGGCTCGAATACCGACCTTTGGAATGTAACAGTAAGTGCCTTACACGGGGCTCGATTCAGTTTCACATTCAGCACTACAAATGAGCACCGGGTTTGAACACGAATATACCTGTACTGCACGTTCGCGAAAGCTTGCTGCTTCCGCGTGTCATCTGCTTCACTGCAGATGATGGGTGCGATGTGCGAAACGCAGACGTTTCTCTTTGATATAAGCTGTCGGCACGAGATTCAAGTCGTGCTTCGACGTGCTAGAGACAGTCATAAGATTATCGGCAATTGGAGCTCCAATCTTCGCTGCAAAAATTCAGTCAAACGGGAATACGCCTGACATATTTGCAACATCGCGGCGTAATGCGATACGAGAACCTGTTGACCTTCTTGCCCCGTTCAAACAAAGACACCTAAGTTGAGTTAGATCGACAAAATTATTTTTTTTCAAATGGTTCA